>NC_034420.1:4399442-4647585 GCF_002078875.1 Numida meleagris
ACCTGGTTTCACAATGCCCTTCCGGTATTTCTTCACAGTCTCCATTTACTGTCTCTCACGCAACTTACAATGTTAGTAACAACAAATACCTATGATAGTTTAGTTTTCTTAAAACTTAATGGCAGATTTTGATGAGAGCAAAATACAAACTATTGCACCAAATAGATCACTCTTATTCACATGGTTGAATCCTTCAAAGAACTCTTGAAGGTTTCTAAGACAGTATTAACCTTTCCTCATTAGCTATGCTGACTCAAAAATAGAATATATTTTACCTACATATCCACATTTTTCAATATGATTCTACATAATTTGTATATTTTCTGATGAGTTTCCAAATACAAAAAGAGATTCTGGGACTTGCAGCTCTTGAGATCATCCCAAATCTCTCCAGAATAAAATCAACCAAAAATACTGTTACCAAATTTCACACCCTCAAACCTCAAAACCAAGGAAGGAAACATGCTCAATATCTGAATTGTTATTCCTTTTATGCATATAATGATAGTATCAAAGATGATATTTAAAAACATCTTAGTTAGCAAATGGATTACAGACTTAAAGGACAGTTCAAGCTGGAAGTTACTTCAGGATGCCTGCAGTCCAAACTCCTTGCAAGGCAGGACAGCTCGAGATCAGACAGCTCAGGATTTTAACCAGTCTGTTCTTGAAAATGTCCAAGTACAGAGGCTGCATAGGCTCCCTACGAAACCTGCTCAATACTTAGGGAAATATTTTATCCACTCTGAATCTTTTATTTTTCAACTTCTGCTCATTGCTTCCCGTTGCCGCTATTCATCACCAGCCAATATTTAAAGGGCGTATTTTAAGTCTACTGTGTGCATCCAGAAAAGCAACAAGTTCCATGCAACGTGGTGCCTCCTACACTGTTCAGATCTGTACTTTTACAGGTAAGAGAGACCTTGAGCAGATCAGTAACTGCATTTAAATTTAAGCAAAAAATAATACCTTCTTTTTGCTTTGCTTGTAACTCTAAAAAAAAAAAATAAATCTTTATTTCTCAGTTTTTCAACATCAAAATTAAAATAAAGCACTAGCTCAAAAATAAGAAAAAAAGAAGAGAGAGAGAAGGAGAGAAAACACTAAGCACTACAGAATATACAGCTGACAGCAGAACTGCAAATATTTTAAAACAGAAGACTGAAGCACAAGTATTATTTTGCTGAAAATATCAGCATTTTAGTTAAAAGTAACGCTGAAAGTACAGAATCAGATTCTGAAACAAGAACACACAGAGAATGGCAGAAGCAACACAATTCCAGATACAGAACCTCATCACTACACTAGGTGTTGGTTTAGCCTATGCAGAACAAAGGAGCACGGTGGGTAGATCTCTTTTACAAGAAACATACTTTGAAAAATAAATTCCTTAGATGACAAGTTTTTAATAATAATTTTACACTGCTTATAACACCTAAATTAAAAAGGTCTCTATAGTAAAATCATGGAAAAAAAGATACGATATACTGTGTTTTCAAAAAAGTTTCAACGAAATAAAACTAAGATTTTCTGTTTGCCTCATTTCCATATACACTCTTCATTTTAGGGTGATGAAAGAACATGTTTGTAAAATAATGTATAAAACCAGAACAAACACATCAAAAACAAACTCCATATGTTTGCAATTTTTTCTTACCACTGCTGGATGGCTGCTGTGGCCCTGAACATGCTCTTAGTAGGTATGAATTAGGAGAGAACTCCTCATCAGGATTGGTGTCCATGATTTGATGGGACGTATTGCTGTCTAGCAATGGCATCTGGCAGCTAACTGGTGGAGGATTATGAGAACTGGGCAGCTGAGCAGATGGGAGAAGGCTAGACGAGGATGTAGGTGGAATGGGACGACCTGGGAAAGAGGACACAGGGATCAAAGATCAGCAATGAGCGTAATGAAAAAAAAAAACAACAAATTCTTATTTATTCTTTGCTTCTGTGAACTTTCCTCTCATAACTTTGTATCAATCCATTCCATCATATGAATGCAAATGAAGGCAGATTTTTTTTTCTTTTTTGCGCATTGCCTATTAGAATATAACTGTTTATACAGATGAAAGGAATAAGAGAAACGAGTATTCTGATTTTTGCAAGTTTATCCAGTGCATTGGAGAAATCGTTCATGAATTATTTATACACAGGAAAACATGACCTCTGCGATCCTGCCAAAGTCTGTGAAGCAAAGAGAGATCTGCTGCATGCGAGCTACAAATGTTAAACTGCAGCAAAACTATTTACAATGGTGCATTCCGACTTCCACCATTTTTAAAGAAACAGCAGCAGAGCAAATGCATGCTGCCTTTCTCCTTAGTTACTCCTTCATTTCTGGAAGCAAGAACCCTGCTCTTTATACGAATTACATTAAGGCTTATTTCTTTAAGTTTTAAAAAAAGAAAATAAAAGAGCAATCATTGGAAAGTAACCATAGGTACTTCAACAGCTTTCACTGCCTGATACCAGCAAGTAGTATGAACTACTTTCCTACCTCCAAAAAATTTCAAGCAACAGAACCAGCTGGATTTAGGCAAGTGACTACTAAGCCTATTTTACATTATATTTTTAACTCCGGATAAATTGGTGATAAGACTAACTGGCCAAGTCACCATACAAAAGAAATCAGCTTAAGCAGTTTAAGATAGCAACTCCCATCTACCTTCTTTTATGCAATACATTCAATATGTACGGAATATTTTCCTCACAGACTTGCATTTACCAAGAAATAATTCTAATATTGATGACATGAATAATTACTGTTATTATTCATGATTGTGCTATAATTACGAAATTCTACAGCACATGTTCTAAACATTCAAGGAAGCAGTCGAGAAAAAGCAGTTTAAATCATTTACTTGCAATGCGTAGCAAACAAGCAGCAAGGCAGGTTTGACACACCTTAGACAGGAACGTGACACAGTGTACACACTGTGTATTTCATTCTCACACATTCTGGTGTTGCTTCAAGTTTATAAAGTTAAAAGAAGAAACTGCATTTATTCAAAATCTTCATTTACCATATCATATGGAAATGCATTAACTCTGTTCTGAAAATGCTGTACATGAGAGGTGATCAGATGAAATAAGATTTTGCCCTCTGTGCAAACCTCAGGATGTATTTTAAAGAAACTCGGGTACATTTTTGCAGAATATATCGAGATAGATGAAAGAAAACCAAAGACAATTCTTTGGCTAGCAAAGCTGATCGTATTTCGATCTTCATGAAATAAAACAGCCCTAATCCCTGGAGATAAGGTAACATTTCTAACCAGGACATTTCTGCTTGTAGCTTCGATCAAACAACAGGTATGGAGTTGTTAGAATGTTGCATTTTTTTCAGCCCAAGTAGCCCCATAAGGAAGATTTGTCCATAAGTACCTGTTAATTGAGAAACACAGATGCCTGTGAGCCATGGACAGTACTGCCAATCTGTCCTGTGGTTAGATTTTCCAATAAACTGCCAAATGTGATTAAAGCTTTTCTCATGGTTGGGGTACTGTCAAGTTGATTTTTGGTGCCTATTAAACATTAAACTCCCACCACAGCCTTTCCTGGTATGGTAGTTGGGCTCCTGTAGTGCTGCTTCTCCTCCTATGGCTCTTCCTCCCCTACTCCCTGAAACATGTAGAAATATCCTAAAACACCCATCCTTTTGTACAATTTAACAAGAAATGAACTGAAAAATTACTGAAGAGGAACAGAAAGACACGTGCAGAACTTAGTTTTCTTTCTTTGGGAAATGAGTCCAAGGGGTAGCTCTGCAGGACCACAGCTGAAAGACTGGCTGTAAAATTACTGAAGAGAATTGAATGTTTGCACCTAGGCTATAAAAAGCACAATAAATACAATTCATTAGTTACGATATGTTCTTAAGATAGAAACAATGGTTTTGATTCATCCTGTTGAATACTAACTTCTTGGTCACGTAAGTTCAATGTGTTACAGAATAGACTGAGCTTTACTGGTTCTGTAAACCTGAGCTTCTTGTCATAACTGCTCTGGTATCTGCAGATACCTTAACAATCATATTTTTAAACCTTCTATCTCTCAAAATGATTCTAATTCCCATCATTTCATAACGAGACTCACATTACCCTACTGTACTATAAAACATCCTGTGATACATACGGTAAGATCAGTCTTCTGTTTCACCACATTCAGAATTTACATCCGTAAGGTAAAACAGAAGCTGGTACAATTTATACCTACTATTCAAATACTAATATTATGAAGCTCCTATAAATAAGATTTTTATCTTGTTGTGCATTGACAGAAACCCTATGTAATGGATACTTACTTTTACTGACAACAGTAATGTAATTGTGTCATATCCCCAAAGAAATGTAAAACAGATATATATGCTACAAAAGGGAAAACAAAGTCTAAAAGCTGTTGTGTTACAATTTCAACAGGAAAAAATAACACCAGTTCTTCAAGTATCTGTTCATATGCATGCTGGTACTGCATATACTCACAAATGGCACAAAGATATTGAATGCAGCATTTTGAACTAAAGCAAGCAGGCAACACCACCACCGCTTTTTTCCTTATATTCTTTTCCTCGTTACTTTCTCCTGTCATTTACCCTCTTTCTCAGAGTGAAAGGAAAGCCTGGCAGCTCTCCTTCAGGAGGGCATTCTGTTTTTGGATAGCTTTGCGCTTCCATGCTACACGACATCTCATTCTGCAAGGGCCTTTTTTATTTTTATTTTTTATTTTTCTCTTTTACTCTCTTTATCACTTACATTTCCTTTTTTCTTCTTCCACATAAGACGATACAGTAGACAACAAAGAGTTCTTTCCATTTTTTTCTTTTTAACAGCGTCACATCTCTCTTCATCAGCTCAGGAACTTCTATGAAACCATTCCTCAATTACTGTTCCACTCTAAGTCCCTAAGGCTTAAAATCTGCCTTGTAGTCAACGATCAAAAATCAGGCCATGCTTGTAGCTGGTAATGATGCCACAGGCTTACAACCATCCCCAGCAATGCACCCACAAAAGCTGAGTATGCAGATCAGATACTGGTATGAAGATTTCCTTTTAAGAAAGACTTCTCATTAAGGATAGCTTCACAGATAGACAGCGGTTGAATAAGGCACAAATTTCCAATTTTAAAATGAATGAGCCCCTCCTGATGGGTAAGATACTACTAATACCTTGAAAAGTTTCAGGAGTGTGAAAATTATAACATTCTTTGGTGCAACGTCCCAGAGAGACAAGGATTGATTGGAGCAAGGTCACTATCTTCTTGTTTGAGGATGAGCTTCAGGAGGGAGAGAACTGCATACAAGAGATCTTATTAGAAGAATAAGACCAAGAGTTTTATCACGCTGGGAACAGAAATACGTGTAATGGGCATCAGCATTCAAATTGCACTGGTGAAGTCCAGAGGCAAAAATAATGATGTGAGCTCCTCAGATATCTGAAGTGCTAACATGCAGCATTTAGTTCAAAGCTAACACAATCATTCTAACTGCATCCTGCATAAATTTTCAAGAATATGTGGGGAAGAATGTCATTGAAACCAGGAACTTAGATTGGATTGCCTATCTGCCCCGAAAAATAATTCCTGCTGACAACAGCAGATGCAAGCAAGTCAAGCTTTCCATTTACATTCAAAGTCGATGGAGCAACTATAACATTCCTAAGAATAACCGAAGAATCGGGTAACAAAACTGGTTTTACAGATGAAACACTCGACTCTCGAGTGGTAGTTCAACCTGTATGTAAAACAGGAGCAGAAGAAAGAATGAGGACTCTTAAGGTTCCTGGCTGCTGACCTGGATGTCTCAAAATTCAGATAATCCTTTGTGGCATTTTCTGGTACGCCTGAAAAAGGAGAAGCAAGATTATGGTTTTGGGGCTTTTCCATTGTGACTTGTTTGGACATGTGAAGTAGAGGAAATTGCTGAGGTAGTCTATCACTGACTTCCAAATCCTGCTTGTGTTCTTCCTGAAACAAGTTTCTAGGCTCAAATAATCACTTCATGTTTTAGAAGGAATGACATTTCCTTTTACTTACATATAAAGAGGCTGTTTAAGTGATGTTCCTGACAGCACCATTAGCTACGAGATCCAAAAGTACAGCAATCTCTATCCAAGGAGTCCATGACTGAGGAAGTGACAGGGTCAGAATGGGTGACGAGCTTACTACTGTGAAGCTGCCATGTGTGGCCACTGTGTAACACAGCAGACGGGATGCAGAAAAGACGGTCTCAAGTCCAGACACTTATAAGACAGCTAATGGGAATTCTGTTCATCTTAATCACAGTAACACATCTGGGGAAGGGACACTGCCATTGCTGTTAGTGTAAGAAACCAAAACCCACTACCAGCCAAAAAAAAAAGGGAAAAATTACTGCCTGCAATCACTCATTATTATACATTATAGATATATATGAGACACAATCAAAGAAAAGAAGCAGGCTGCTTATCAGTTTCTGAAGAGTTTTTGAGATGTGCTTTCCATACTCTCCCTTCTTTTCTCTCCCTGTCCTCCCGCACAAAAGATTGGTGGAGTTTTGGGGATGAATAAAATCCGCGTGTGTAAAGCTCTGGCCCTGATGTTCCACTGTGGTGCGTGACAGGAAGCAGGGAACACACAGGATGTAAATGAGTGGAATGTAATAAGTTTGATATGTGAGCAACATCCATTACAAAAACACATCTCCAAGAGCTGCTATCCAACCTCTTCCGTTACTTGTAATATAGTATGGTATTACTATATACAACAACTTACAGTAAAAATAATTTTATACATATTTATGTAATATTTAGGTACTTTTTTTACCCACATACACTTAGGCAGGAATACATTGTTTCCAAAAAAACCCCATTATTCTAAGAGTCAAACTCTTCGAATTCAATTCAGACTCTTAAAATAGCCATTTTACCAGAAATTCTGTCAGGGTAAGGATCACAACCCGTATGCTGCTATCCCACACACCTAAGTTATCCTTTTCAATACAAAAAGTTACCACCAGAAAATTCTGAGTCTCAAACATAGATCTCAAAGATTCCTATACTTGCAGTGGAATTTGCTAGCTTCTCCTGTTAGATGAATCTCACTTTTAAGGTTAGGATGTACATTACAAAAATATGGGCAGATTTTATCCCCCTCTTTTTTTTTTTTTTTTTTTTTTTCCCCTTACTTCAGGAAACCTGGAAAACCAAATGGGAGCACTGTGAGAAACACAGGGCAGGACCCTGTTTCCATGAGTCCAACAACTCACTCCATCTACAGAGCACAACGCACTTCTGACTGAATTTCCAGCTCAGCCTAATTGAAGCACCTACGTTGTCAGCAATGTTAAGTTCACTTTAAAGAGTGAGAAACATTGCTAAATGTGTCAGGAAACAACTAGATAGCACAAGAAGCATGTTTTTGCAGTGCAAAGCACTATAAATTAAGCAGGCAGCTGATGAAGGTGAAACCTTCCTAAGATATAGCACATTCAGCACTCTCCTATTCCTCCCAGAATAATTGCTTTTTTACAAGAAAAAAACGATCCTTCAAATATTTGTGCAAAGCAAGTCCTGCCGATGGTCTGGGCACTCTCATGCAGAGTCATACTTACTAAATCAAGTATATGTCATTACAGCTGGCATAAGAAATATTTATATTTTGTCTTTGATGAAATTACTACAGGTAACTGGCAACAGGAAAAATCATCCATTTTCTGTATAGTAACAGCATCTATTATTTGAGTAGCGAAAATGGAATTTGTACTTCAGTGCACTGCAGGCCAGCATGGAGGCCCAGCAGGCAAAGCTGTTGTCATGGGAGAGAGCTGTCTGCCCTCAGAGCTCAGCAGGCTCCGGGGCAGGCACAGCACCACCCAGCAGGTAACTCCTCTGCACGGAGCTCTAAAGGCAGCTACATTAACTCTTTATCTGTCGGGCTGCATTTCAGGTCAATTAGACAAAAAAGAAAATAAATAACAAATGAAGTATACATGAAAAACAGGGAAAGAATTCTGACAATTTGTGATCATTTTCTTCAGCATCAAGATATCTCAGTTTGCCTGAACTCCTGTTGCAGTTTCACTCAAAGGCAAACAAGCTTCAAAAAACACAAAAAAAGATGGACATAAATCAGGATCCCGGATGATAGTTACCACGGAAGAAAGGTATTCCCAGTGCTTCTGAAGCTCCTATCTCTCTGAAAGCAGCAAACAAAACCAGTCAAGCCTTTAAGAGAAGTGATTTCACGGAGTCTATTTCACAAGAGTCAAAGGAGAAAATAAGGTCTTCCTAGCGCATGGGGCTGATATTCTTGCACAGGCCTGCTCATTGATGCTTACAGGCATTTCTCTGCTTCAAAAGGGACAGTCAAGGCAACTATGGATGAAATAAATACCATCGTATCATACAGGGAAGAAAGACAAAAAAGTACCTTTACAAGATTTAGAAGAGAAGGCCAAAGGGATCTAGACACAGTAGGTCATCATCTGTGATTTATGTAGCAATGAACTAATGATGACAAACCAGCATTGTGGCTTTGTATCTTTCTCACTTCCCCCTGAACAATACCCTATGTGCCTTCATTAGTTTTTTCAAAGCTTCTGCTATGCAAAAAGTGTAAAATCAGAGCCAAGAGTGTGAACGGAGTGAAGATAATGGAAAAAAAAAATAGAAAATTACATAGCTATAGTGCAGGCAAGAACTGTCCCCAAAAGCCAATTTCTATCACGCAGTGAGATGTGTGTATCCGTCAGCCTTACCCACGCAGAGCAGAGCTGCAGGGCCATGCACAGTGCAGAGCCCAGCTGCACCGCTTTCACCAGCACAGACCCTGCTCTGCCCAGCAAGAGGGGACAGAAACATCAGTGCAGTGAGATTCCTTCAACTGCAGCGAAGTCCTTAAGGACTGAGCATACCACGAGCTGGAGACTTGGGGCCCACCCTGCTCCTTGGGACTACCTGCAGCCACAGTCCTTCAGGATTTCACTTGGGGCCCTGAGACCTTCCTTATTTTTTCATTTGGTGGGTTTCTCATTTGAAGGAATACTGAAGTTGAGAGCACTGCACTGCAGTTCCCCAGAACAGCGTGCGCTGAACACCAATGTTCCCAAGGCCCAGCCCCACGGCACCCCCAACACACAGCCGTAGTGCTGTGGTGAGCGCAGGCAGTTACAGCCGCCAGACCTCCACAGGGGGTACCGAAGCCAAATGCAGTGCAAGCAATTACCATAATGGGGGGAAAAAAAGTCAGGAAAGCCTCCAAACAAAACCTAGAAATAAACCTAGACTCTTCATGAAATAAATGTATTAAATCTCTCTGGCACAGCTTGTTACAGTTCTAGTTAGACTTTGACAAAGGACAAGAATTTTTTTTTATGAGGAATTATATGTGATAGAAAAAAGAAAAAAATTAAATGGCCGATGATTTTTGTGACCATAAAACAAAATAATCCAATTTTTTGGATTGATATTTGATTGAGCATATTCAATAGGAATATATTGTATCTTCCTTATCCTCTGAAGCAGAACCATTTACTGCACACAGAGGAATATATTTTGAGAAAAGGGACAAACAAAGAAGAATCATTAAGTGCTGGGCTCTGTTTTTTTCACTTTATTATGGATACATTTTGCAAACCTGTGAAGGCGTTGTTAAGTTCCTTAAGACATTTCACCTCTGTGTGGTTAATGTTTCGTAAAGCATGGTGCTTGTACCATTCTTGAATATGAAAATCACTGTATCAATGCAAGGTACTATCATTACTAAAATCTATGCAGAAAAGTAAGACTAGCTTGGAAATCAATCACTTCTCTTGTGGCTTTTAGCATTAAAATCAAAGCTAAATTAATTTTCCTAGGCGATCCATCTAAAAAAGACATTAGTGTTATAGAATTTGGATATTAAAAGTAAGTAGACAGTCATGACTCAAAAATAATGTAAATCAATTCAGTATGTAAAGGAATTATTTGCTGCTGTCCAAAGCTAACATCACTTAATTCTTGTCTTGTTGAATCATCTGATAGCCCTTCCCTTTTTAGTTAAATGAAGATAAATAATAAAAGCAATTTACAACTAGAAGATGTCAGGGTTCTGCAGCTGTTCAATGTCTTTTGGGCAGATTAGATTTTGTAATGAAAAGATATAACCCTCATTTTATAAAAGCTGTTGCTGTCTTGGGAAAAGCAACAGTGAATAAGATTAGAAAACTTTTACTTCTTGAACATATTTCACTAGGAAACTGATTACTTGGCATATGTTTAATGATACTTTCCTAGCTGGAAAGCAGTAATTTGTTTCAGTGATTTTTCCCCATCACTCCTGAAGTCAAAGTGTATTCTCAACTCTCACTGTATCTCTTATTCAGACAGGAAAATTTGAGGAAGAAGAAACAGACAAATCCAGTTGAGCATAAGTCACATGAACTTGCATTAACTTCACTTCCCTATAAAAGGTTCCACTGAACTAACTATATCAACTATAACTGACAGTAAATTACAACAACTCGTCAGCAGTTGTTAAAACTGTGGGACAAAAATAATACTGTAAAATTAGGGATGTATTTGGAAGAAACTTTCCAGAAATTTACAGCCACCACCGCATGTGACTGAATTTCCTCCTTTGGTAACTCAATAGTATGCACAGCTTTTAAAAACTGGGAAGAAAAAAAATCCTATTTACCAATTTTTCAGCTCATACAGAGCAATGCATTCATGAGAGAGAATTTCAGCAACGAGAGGATCATAATTAGGTCCTAGATGGATAATTACCAGGAGCCACATGAAATCTACCTCCTTCCATGAATCTACAAATACATGGTTTGATCTTAATTCTAGTGACAGAGTTTGAGCTATGTGATAAAAACTTGTTCCAACTATCCAAACACCCCCTGTTTACCTTTACCTTGTTTTATTCAGATTCCAAACACTGTTGAACAACCTCTCATGCCACCTCCACTACATATCCTTCTGACTGTCATTGGCATTATTTCTATTAGAGACATTCAATTGCAGAAACCTTTCAACAATCAGTGTTTCAAGTGCTTGGCATCACTGCTAGGTGGGAAAAATAACACCATCATGAACAAATATGAGAACATTCAGATGTGTAATTATTCAGTAAACTCCATGGAAGTTACACGTAGCTGGTATTAACTGGTGGGTTTGGGTAACAGTCAGAGAATCTGTGTTAACTCCTTGCAACTCGCTGAAAAAGCAGCTCAGATTTCCGATGAATAAATGTAAAATGAACACAAGGCTTCACAGGGTCAGTACTGTGGAAATGGTTAAATAAGATAAACAATACATTCAAAATCTGCTGTATCACAGTGCCAGTGCTATACTCTGGCTAATTCTGCTTTTGGTTATTGAAGTCTGCTTTTTAGTTACACCTCCAGTCTGAACATGGCATTCCTCTTCCTACATTTACGTGCAATGCACTCCTGAGTTAGTGCTGAACATCTGCTCCGATACGCCCTGGAGATGTCTGCACTTCAGTGCTGGGAAACACGAGATGCAGTATCTCTCTAACTATCCACTGCTATTGATGCTGACAATTACATTTGCATGATATAATCTTGATGTTTACAGTTTTCTTTCATCTGATTTCTTCTCTCTTAAGGTCTCATCCTGTACTTCTCACACAGCGCAGCAGTAGAAGTGTCGGGTGTACGAGGACACCAAAGGCATGACTTTGCAGCTATCTAAGCCACTGGAGGAATTTTCCAAAATACAAAGGTGCTGAAGCATCTATCTTCCCTGTGTCTTACTGCATCAGCAAGCAAATTAACATCTTTTTTCCTTAAACATTTACTGGATGCTGCGAATATTATGAAATTTTAAACTTAACATTTGTGTGCCCTGAGAGGAAGCTATCAGGCCTGTAAGAAATCCTGCTTCAAAAGGGAACATTCCACAACTTAATAACAAACCACAGTGAAATCTCAGCTCCATTTAAGTCGATACAAATTGTATTTTTGCCTTCAGCACAGCCAGGATTTCACCCTAGAGTCCTAAAAAGCTTTTGCATAGAGAGAAGCTTCCCCAGCAGAAGTCTGTTACTGACTTGAACTCTGGGGCTGCTGTCGATTCAGAACGGTCCATTGAGCTCAGATCTGGAAATACAGCTTGGAGCTAAACTGCAGTTAAAAATCAAAGGGGAAATGAAACACCATCACTAATATGGAGCTAGGCCTATTTAGCCCCTTTAAAAACCTCTCTGATGTCTTCTGGTGGAGCAGGCTATTCCCTGAAGGAGACATAGAATACATAAAGCATCCAAATACAGGATTATGGACAAAACTACCAAACCACTTGCAAATGAGCAATTTAAGTGCAGGTAAAATTTTGTTCACCCGCAGTATTGATTAAGGTTTGGAGTAGTTCTCTCTTTAGAGTTCGTTTCTTGTTCAGTTTGGAAAGTAGACTCAAATGAGGAAACAGAAAACAAACCATAAAGGAAAGGAAAATATTTACTGCTTGTGGGACTCACTTCAAGTGAACACTGCAATCCGCACACTTTTCTTGCAAAAAATAAAAAAAAACACCCTGAAAAAATGACAATTTCTGAAGTAAGGTTTATTTCAAATTCCACTTCATGTGAAAAGATTTTAGCCAAAATGAAAGCTTTCAGAGAGGCGGATTCCAACACAACAGCTATCAGACCATTGACTATTTTAGCACTGGTGTGTATCACCATAATTACTGGCACACTGGGAGAGCAGTACAGGAAATTAAAAAGATAAAATTTCCTTTTAATGAAAGGAAATCACAGAGATGAAAGACTACTCCACGGAAAAGGGAGCTTCACTTTGCAGTACTAAGAAAACCTATAACCTTATTAAAGGCATTTGCAAGCACAAAATTAGATATGTTAAAAAGGTAAGAAATATTTTAATTACAGCTACAATTAAATTTGCCAGAATGAATTAATAAAAATTGGGATAAATATTCTTCCCTTAAAAACAACCGCAGGGCTCCATTCCAGACTTTTCTGTAAAGCAAAAGCCCAGTAAAATCAAACAGGCCACAGAATAGCCTGGATGTGCCATTCTGTACTGCAGCGCAAACTGTACCTTTAAAATAATGACAGTTCCTCTCATCTTTTTGATCTGAAGGCACTTTATAACTACAGCTCAGAAATACAGGGACAAAGAAGAATTAAAGCAACTGGAGCTGAAATATGCTACTTTGGAATCCAAAGTTTGTTTACACCATTAGAAGGCACTCAAATATATATCCCCATAAATGACAAGGTCCCAGCAGCAAATTAACAGGAACAATTTTCCCATCTCAGGAGCTGTCAAGATGGGCTCTGTTAGCCAATTTATCTTACTCCAGCACATCTCTGGTGCTTGTCAATCAATATGTGAAACATTTGGTGCTGATTGCCATTTTTCTATCCACTTCCTTTTGCCTCTCGTACCAGGCAATTTACTGCAAGTCAATCAAGGTTGAAGCAGACCTTGTTTAAATAAAACACTGTTGAGATCTTTTCACACCAACAGTTTCAAAAACAGAATGAGCTGTAGCTTTTCACATTTACATTTATACTACTTTTTCTATTTTTCCCAAATGCCGTGCTGAAGTTATAAGTCATAACTAAACTCAGCTGAAGGATTAGGGACAAAGTGATCAGGGAAGATGAACTGAATATAACTGTATGCACTTCTACTGTCAAAGATTCAGTCTATCAAAGGAGACAGAAAACATTAAAATGCACTTAAGGAGAATGGGACGATTTCTCTTTCACCCCGGCTTGAAGTTTGGCCTCCACACCAAAAACCCTTGTCTGAACTTCATCGCTCAGGACAATTATTCAAAGGAGATAAACTTCTGCATTTGTAGTTAACATGTCACACATAAAAGTATGAAGGAAATCGGCTCTCCCAGCTAACAGTTTAGTGGTAAGTGTCTCATGTCCAGACACTGTGCACAATCCTTTCACTTTTCAGTTTCGCTTGCAAAACTGCTTTGGATTGCAAAATTAACCACGTGTTCATTCGCAATAGTGGGGCATAAAATCACAGTCTTCTAACTTACAGCAGCAACTGAATACTTGAAGCACGCATTTATGTGCTAAATCAATACAGACTGATGCCACCAAATTATTCAGTTACATCTTGTCATTTATTTGTTCCAAATACTCTAAATCTAATGGTGTACAACAGCAACAAAAGAAACTGCAAGTCAGGACAATTCCTGAGATTCCAGAAGCAATAACCTCATAAGAAAAACAGACGACAAATTCCACAGAAAAAGAGGTAAGGGGAGTATGCCTTCAGTTGTTAATGTTCTTATTAGTAACTACATCCATTCCTGTCCCTTTTTTAAAGGTGAATGATGTGAGGGTGTCAGGCTCCTCCCTTCCCCCAAAAAGCTCAATACCATATATGATATTCTATATGATGTACTACAAAACAAACAACTTCTGAAAGAGAGAAAAAAACTCATTTGCTTCTCTGCTCAACAATTTACAGCTAACACTAGAGCATGTAAAGAGCTTAGGTTATCAAAAGGATGTGTGACATAAAAATCCAAAATTTGCCTGCAGTTAACACACTGTAACACGTCATGATGGGAACGTCCTTACTCATTTGTTGGTACTTTGAGACCCAATATCTTCCTAATCCACAGTGTATATGATAACATCCATAATGCATCTATAATAGTCAAGCACTGACTGAAAAATACAGAACGTATAATTTAAGCTGTACACAATCACCAGTCCTATCCTGTATGGCACTTAAAAAGCCATCCTTACAGCAACAGTTTTGGCCAACACAATGCACGATCACACTCAAATACGTTGTGTTTCACTACCTTTTCAATAAACTGCATACTAGTTTAATCCTAAAAATGTCATATGCTTAAAAAAAAACAACAAGAAAACCAAGAAACCAAGCTAACAAGCCCATGAGTCTCAAGATCAAAGGAAGCCTTGCTGCTTATCCTCCCCCGTGGGCTGCTGCAGGAAACCCTGCTGAGGTCATCCTCCATTTCAGGATCTCCCCTTATGCTGGGCACAGGAAAAAAACCCACATTTTATGTGAGAACCAGATGTATGCCACAGATGTTGATATTATATATAAACACGTGTGTACACACATGCACACAAACACACATTAGGACATATGGTGTCTTAACCCTAAGAGTTGTCCTTTGAGTTATTTTTGCAAGAAATTTCCCATTACTCATGAGAAGAAAGGCACGTGTTTTACTTTACACTGATATTGCCAAGGGAAAAAAGATCAGCAAGATAAAGGTAACAAAAGGTGTTTCCCACAGGGCAAAACCAGTCAGCCTGATTCATGCGTGTATGATGTACGTGCTTCAACAATAGCTGGCAGTCCACAACAAAAATGACTGCACAAGTTGTATGACAACACTGCACTGCTAGGATAGGCTCAACTAATGACAGAAGATAATGTGTGATTTTTTTCCTAGCCTTTAAAAAGAAAAAAAAAATCCTCCCACACTAAAGCCCGAAGGACCACATTGATATAACACCTATTTCCACACTTATGTATTAAGAAAATTTCCATTCATTCATTCCACCTTGCTGTTTGCGCTTACTTAGCAGGGTTGTGGGAGCAGAGGGCTGCAGGGTGCCCTCGGTGAGCAGAGCCCAGCACTGCCCCGTGCCAGAGCAGAGCAGAGCGGAGCAGAGCAGAGCAGAGCAGCTCTGGCAGATATGAAGCGTTACGGACTGACCGTGCACCACTTGCAGGGGGGAAGTGCGTGTCTGTAGCCTGCTTTTAGTTTCTCACTGCCCTGATCTGTTGGCAGTAGGCAGTAAATTACATTAATCTCTCTGTGCTGAGTCTGTCTTGCCTGTGATGGTGAATGATCTCCCTGTCCTTCTCTCAACCCTTGAGCTCTTTTCCATCGCATTTTCTCCTGGTCCTTTGAGGAGCACTGAGAGAGCTGTTGTGCTAGAGTTGAGCTGCCTACCAGGGTGAAACCACAGCTAAAGCATCCTTGAGGAAAAAAAAAAAAAGTGTCATTTTAATCCTCAGAAAGCTCTGGGCCTACTGCATTTGGAACTTTGCTGCTGGCCAAAGCATGCACGGTAAGTCAAAGCCCCGCAGTGCTACAGCCCCCTCAGCCCTGCAGAAGCTCTCGGCTGGAATGCAGGGTTAGAGCTAGGTCTGTTCATTTGCTGGAAAGGTGTTTTGTCCAAAATAAAAACAGACACGACAAATAAACTACAACTTCTTACGAACTGCTTCTCTTTGCTCACAGCAAAGACCGTGTTTTCATCACTACTATTTTTTTCCCAACAGTCATACCAATTTCTTGGTATACATTTTCTAATTATGAATGTAAAGGGAAATGTAAAATGTTTCTGCCACAGAAAAAGCATTAGATGATGAGTGAAATTATTTGACAGCTAAATGAATAAGCAAACAGCCTAAGGCAAAACACTTATCAGACTATTCATTTTTTGCAGCCCCACCTCCTGGTCTTTAGTCCCGGGTGTGTTCTCAGAATTCCCTTTGGGCCCTACAAAGACTGACCCACAGAGCCGATGGCGTTTCAGGGAACGCACAGTGAGTTAGGTCAGAGCAGACAAAGGAGCAGCGTGCAGAGCCTGACACGTCACCTGCCTGTTACAAATCACAACTCACCCTGAAAGTCGGTCACAGATTTCAGAGCCCTTACCTTACACCAGAAATCCGGGACTTCCACCTCTTCCTATCCCCTTTCTTTTTTCCCCAATAACAGATTGTTTAAAGCCTGTACCTTAATTTTAACCCGAACCTGTAATTTTAGCTGCTGTTAAGGGAATTGCACTTTCCTGTCTCTGCAGCCCCGGGGACTAATTGAGGAGATTACCTGAAGGCTCAAGGTCTAAACGCTCAAGGAAGAAAAGCCTGTTTAAAACAATTTCTGCAAAGAAGAATGACAGAGATAGGAACAACTAGGAGATTTTCCTGTCACTGGAGGTTTTTCTGTTACAAATGACGGTGTGCTGTATGTGATCATGTGCTGGGAAAAACAATAGTAATAAGACACTGAATTGCAGTTTGAAAGGATGTGTGTCAGAAAAGACAGTTAACTGTTGCTGTTTGCATTATACATACACATCTGCCTTACAGGCACAAAAGTACATTAAGCAGCAGCAGCAGCAGCTTCACTTCATGAATTAGTTTACAGCAGCAGTGCAATCTCATCCCCAGATTCTCCAAAGCTATGAAGAACTGCTTAAACGCTTCTATATGAACTGCAGACACATTTGCAAGACAGGGAAATGCTCCCTCACCAGAAACATACCCTTTCTGTAGTTAATACTGAAAAATCATTGCCACTATGTTTTCCTGATGATACTCATATAATTTTTTGTGCATCTTGTTTGTTTTCACTTTGAAGGTTGAAAAACTCCCGGCCTCCCCTGTGCAGACACCGAAAGGAACTTTCTGAGCAAGGCCGGCCAAGAGCCGTGCGCCAGCTCCGGCAGCGCGCAGGAAGAGCTCAGCTCAGCTGCCTTCATCTTCCACAACTGCTACCAAGAAAAACGGCAACGCGCACCTGGCACGTTTACCTTAGTCACTCCATTCTGCAATGGAACGCTACCTACAGAACGGACAACGTGGGATGTGTGAGAGGAAAGCAAGGAACAAAGAGGGTCTGTAGTGTTCTGCAGTAACGTCAAATGGAAGGCTTCATCGGAGGAGAAAGTACAAAACAAAACCCGTGAAGTAACAATTGTCATTTCAAAATAATTCTTCAGCAAATGTCAACCTAGGCAGTAAGAAACCAATACCAGAATATGTAATTATAGAAAATGTATGAACTGATATTTTCATATAAAATGTAAACATTTATAAAGGTCTTGCAGAATTTAGGAGGGACTGTTAATATTTATTGCAGTACATAAAAACTGACAAATAAGGAGATTGCTTTCCCTAAAAACCCTAGAACAGAAGAGAAGCCTTGATCTAAAAGCCTTACATTCTAAGCGGGGGTCTTTCTTGTCTTTGCTAACTTGCAATGGTGAACAGATGAAACGTGTTAGACACGTAAGGTACAAATAGTGTTTCTCTGCAGCTATCAAGGAGGTCACGTTACAGTGCTACTGCGATCTAAATTGAGTAGATACATAAGAAAGAGTGAAAGACAATTTTAAAAGATGCAGTTTTACCTACGCTCACTGAAATGAAAACTAGAATTCCACACTCCTCTTCTATCAGCAGAAGTCACGACCCCATCAAAACCTGATGTACAAAACTGTTCCAGTAAGGTCAGTTAGCAGTAATAATATATCATGATGCAGTCCATTTGGGGTTTTGTTCTTAAACACTTCAGCAAATGGGCCTGTTTGTTAACTCCAACAGATAATTATGAAGTGCAATAAAAAATTCAAATTATGTTAATAGGCCAGCGAACAACGGCTGTTTGCAGAAATCACTGGCAATTACTAGACATAATGGCTCTCAATTAAGCTGGAGGGTATTTTCAATCATTCATAATTCACTATTTTAAAAGTATCATAAAAATACGAACTGTTAATAAAACTTTCAAACCTGCAAGGAAGCTGTTTGTCACAAAAACACCTATTTTATTTTCAAAGTACTTTTTTTTTCCTTGGGAATGGTGTGTGAGAATATTGTTAGTGAAAGGAAGGGAGCTACACGGGAATTGCATCCTGCAGTGCATTTTCTCACAGTGCCCCTAAGTGCAAGAGGAGCTGTATTGCTTTCTTAAGCAACTTCAGCTTCCCACGGGAGAATGGTCAGCAATCACACAGGCCTTTACCATTTCTATTTTTAGTTTCTGCTTCTCACTAAATAAACTATAATGCATTTGTGTATGTGAACCAAGGGTCTCGCTGCTTGGCCCCTTCCCGATTTATACGACGGTATTTTTCATGGGTATAAAATGGACAGAAAGTATTAATGGAAAAATTCAGGCCTAAAATAAGATTGATGCAAAGTACATATTGACCAAATGAAATAATCATATTCAATAAATGAAGTCACTAATGAAAGATCAATTGGCAATAATTGCCATTTGCACTTCCACTGAAACTACCATGTCCATCACGTATACAACCTTGCATTAGGAAATGGCACTTAAATTACTAAAGTCCCTTCATAGCTTTATTAGTTATGATCACTGATCCGTTTGGTGGAGATACTGCTGTATGCATACACACACACACGTATATATATACACACACAGACACACTCACACCCAAGTGTATGAGTTCATTTTCTGTACACTGCACTTTTTTCCCTAACCCAACCACTTCAATCTTTCCCCTGCCAGGAAGCAAAAGTTATTTCATTTTTATTCCAGAACATTTGCATACATATTCCTGAGAAAATCATTCAAAACTACTTCCTATCTGTAGAAATTTATACTTCATATTTCAACAGCAATCAGACATGAGCACAGCACTGTGTATCAGCAATGGAAGACAATCATTCATCACCCAGACATCAGGACCTGTTGAGATTCTTTATTGCTTTGACCTCATTAAAGTGGTGCAAACCATGAACTAATATAAATCTGTCTCACTAAATACTTTCCTCTTTAATTTTTTAATAGTTCACACATGAAGGAAAAGGTTAAAGCCAATTAAAAGAGATACAAATACCATTATTATTGCCTTGACATAATGTTAGTTATTGGATTCGGTCATTTTGCTTTAGAAAACCATTACTCCCGTTTTTGAATGAATTAATAATTATACTGTTTACTGACTTCCCTTTCTGCGTGATGCTTTTTTTGTTTTCCTTCGTTAACCCTTTCTTTTTTACTCCAGTTTCTCTCTCACTAATTACCTTTAGTCTTGAGCTTAACAGTAAAGTAAATCTCAAGTATTGCAGGCAAACAAGGACGTCACATAAGGACTAAACTGTTCTTTCAACGTAACTCCAAATGAGGGGCAATACATTCCCATGCTATAAAACTTTGTTCTTATGCCTCATTAAGGGGCCCTACAGGAAAGCTGGGGAGGGACTTCTCATACGGGCACGTAATGACAGGACGAGGGGAAATGGTTTTAAACTGGAAGAGGGTAGGTTCAGCGTAGATATTAGGAAGAAATTCTTTACTGTGAGGGTGGTGAGACAATGGAACAGGTTGCCCAGTGAGGTTATGAATGTCCCCTCCCTGGAAGCACTCAAGGCCAGGCTGAATGGGGCTTTGAGCAGCCTGCTCTAGAGGGAGGTGTCCCTGCCTATAGCGGGGGGGTGGAACTAGGTGATCTCTAAGATCCCTTCCAACCCAAACCATTCTATGATTCTATGATTAAGGTCATCATATGATACTGACAGACACTTAAAAGTTTCTAGTGCTGAAAGAACTGTTGAGAAAACTGAAACAAATGTAGTAATAAATGATTAGCTTTTCACCTACAAGATTCTGCTTTCCTGCATCAGGTCTAACACAAACAAAACCAGAAAAGAACCCTTTAAGTAGCTACCATTGTCATGTCCCTTCATATTGTTCAGCACTGTGAGGAGTACACACCATTTCACTTAAACACAACTTAAAAAAAAAAAAAGTAGTTTTGGTTTAAAGTCTCCCAGCATTGCCGGTGACCTCGGTAGCTGCTATGCATGCAGAACTGTGAACAGAATACTACCATTAACACTATAATCCTAGTAAACAAGCATCTGTCTGTCATTTAAAATACAACATTTTTTGCTAATTTCTGTTATCTGTAAATCTTCCCTGGCATTCCAGTTCCACACTTAGCGTGCTGTACACGCTCCACTTTATACACAATGATCACTCACACTGCATGTCAGTATCTCAGTATCACAAAGATACGCAGGGATTCATTCACTAATACATCTCAATAATAAAGACATATCTAATTAATTATGCAAAAATAATCAACAGAACATATTTATTTATTTATTACATTTTACATTGGGGATTGTCTTAATCTTTTTTTTTTTTAAACAAAAACACCCTTATTTCATTACTAGCTCCATTAATTTCCTTGAAGAATGGAAGCTAAAGTCAAGATTAGGTCAATTACTTGTTTATCCATGTATATCATGTCTAAATCAGCAAAGCACTGCAGTGTGTCACCCATGAGTTCATTTTCCCTGCTCCCCACTCACCTGGGAGTGATCTCTAGAGCTGTGCAACAGATTTCTCTCCTAATGCACTGGTGTAAACCAAGAGCGACCCAGCCAACTGAACTCACTACTAAGAAGTCAGTGCACTGTCATCTTTCTGCCACAGTTTTAGAGCTTCAAAATGGACTTATGCTAAGTATTTCATATGCATCAGAAATGGCAATATACTTATTAAAGACTTTTTTTTAAAGCAAAACATTTCAAATTCGGAGCCTTTTTCATTTTTATTAAACTTTGTTTCTCATTCTCCCTCTCACTTAGATGCTTGCAAAATAAATATAATTATATCCAACTTTAATAACTTTTGTACCTTGAGCTGCAGGTGCTAGTATGCTGTATCTATTACCATATTTTAAGCCCTTTAACAAGATTGCATTAATTTCTATGATAATTTAGAGCCCATAATGCATTCCAAGATGTGAATAGATGTTAATCACCGTGGAATGAGTGATTTTCCTGTATACTAACGAAGCCATGCCGCAACCAGTAACTACTTACTTTCTAAATTCAATATTCCCACTGAAAGACCCGATTAAAATTTTGAGAGTAACAATACCCCCAAGAATCTTTAAAAACCAAAACTCATCAACAAATGCATGAACTGCTATATCCTTCCCACAGAAATAATTGGCACTGAAAGTATTTATAGTGCCCATTCCATTCTTTGCCCAGCATTAACAGAAGGTATCCTGTATTTATCTTCCGTGACTACCATGCACTTGGTACAGCAGCTAGCTTAAGGAAAGCAGGAAGAAAGAAATTTTCATTATTAAAGTGACATTATGTTCCACATTCCAGGTATACCTCTGAGGAAAAGCTAAAGTCAGTAATTACATAATTATTACTCATATATTAGAATATTCACATTGATAACATACAGCTCAGTTTACACTGCATGACTTAAATCAAAGACCAGTCTGCTTCACCAGCTTGAATCACCTCTAACACTGCAACACTATAATTTAAGGACCTATACGAAGAAGTGAAAATTTGCAACATTTTCTGGAATGTGCCCTTCACAGCTTTTCTGCAAGCCAAAGGAAATGAAGGGATCCCTTTTCTGCATTAGCCTGCTACTCTTGCTTCTTGATAGTTATTTAAAATGTGATGTACTACAGTTACTACCTTGTTTTTCTACTACAGACTGCTGACCTAGAATGAAATTAGAAATACTTCTGCTTCCAAAATGTTGCTAGGTGACCTAGTGCACACTGAAGAAAGCTTCCAGCTCAGCTACATGCTGCCCTCTGGACACGCAGGGACACTAGTTACCTGCGTTAGTGCTGTAGTGGTAAAGGTGCTTCTGACTATAAACCTCAAATCTGCCTTCAATACACCAAGGTAGAAACTGTCTTAGAAGAGATCAGTGCTGTACATCAGAAATTCAAGTTTCACTTCACAATGGATGGTTTCAGGCATGTTATTGCATATGCAAAAGACAGTTCCATCTTCCCAAACCTGGAGAACTATCTTGAGGACTTTGCTCAAAGAAAAAGATTTTGAGAAATTTACCATAATGTTTTTGTTTGTTTAAGACTTACAAAATGGAGTAACAAAGCCATCTTTATGTCAATCAAGGTCCCAAATGATCTAAACGACAAAATCAAGCTGACATTTCAAACTTTCCACATAGAATCATAGAGTGGCTTGTCTTGGAAGAGACCTCCTGGATCTAGTTTCAATCCTCCTGCCTCAGGCAGGTTACCAGCTGCTAGATGGAGTACAAGATCAGATTGCCCAGGGCCACATCCAACCTGGCCTTGAACGCCTCCTGGGATGGAGCATCCACAACCACTCTGGGCAGCCTTTTCCAGCACCTCACCACCCTCTCAGTAAAAAACTTCCCCCTGACATCCAATCTAAACCTCCCTTCCTTTAGTTTAAAACCTCTCCCCCTTGTCCTATCACTATCTACCCACGTAAAAAGTTGATTCCCTTCATGTTTATAAACTCCCTTGAAATACTGGAAGGCCTCAATGAGGTCTCTTTTCAGGCTAAACAGTCTAGTTCCTTCAGCCTGTCTTCACAGGAGAGGTGCTCTAGCCCTCTCATCATCTTTGTGGCCCTCCTCTGGACCCTCTCCAACAGCTCCACATCTTTCCTGTGTTGGGGCCCCAGATCCTGACGCAGTGCTCCAGATGGGGCCTCACGAGGGCAGAGTAGAGAGGGACAATCACCTCCCTGTCCCTGCTGGCCACCCCTCTCCTGATGGAACCCAGGATCCCATTGGCCTTCCATGCTGCAAGTGCACACTGCTGGCTCATGTTATGTTTTTCATCAACCAGGACATGGTTACATTTAGAGGAAATTTTTAACACTAAGTTCCAACATAGGAAAGTTAAACATTTTTTAGATGTTAAATAGATCACAAGCAGGCTCTAGTAAGCAGTTAAAAGCTGTTATAATGTTGCGATAATTCAAATTGCTGCTCCCTCTGCCAACAATTAGCCTACATGCAGAGGGTTAACTGGGCGCTCAGGTTCAGCAGCAGGAGCAGGACTGCACATGCTGTGCTCTCATGGTAATGAGTACTTTTCCCTAATGTCTCTTCCCAGTTCTTCAAAGATGCTTAAAACAGCCACCACTTGAATGCCATGTTCGAAGGTGGGTTTCGGTTTCTGTGGTCTCTGTTATGCTGTAAGTATAGCCCTTGAAATACATTATGATGTGCTGGAAGAAAACCAGATCCTGTGTGAAATATTCCTCAGGGGAAAAAAAAAAAAAAAAGAAAAAAGAAATTGAGAGTCTTCCAGGGAAACTTTTGTTGCAATCACTTAAAAGTCTTTGCACTTTATCAAGCACAATGCTAGAAACTGTGGAATACCCTCAAATTCCATTGCCTTCAGTAGAAGTTCACTGTTCTTGCCAAAATTTCTCAGAAATTCAAAGAAAAAATGTTAAAGCTAGTGAAAAAGTTGTAGAATCCTTTGAAACTCAGGAAAGTAACACTAGTATTACAGATTAAATCTTATTTTTGAGTGAGACGTGTAAAGATTCTGTAAGACTGGTTTATTTACTCCTTAACATTAAAACAGTTCACTTTAGAAGATCACTACCTGATTGAAAATGAAGTATTTAAAGGCATTTTTCTCATTTTATTCCTTTTTTTTTTTCTTTCTTTCTTTCTTTCTTCTCCCTCTTCATTTTTTTTTCTTTTAAGTAATAATCTGAGATTTATTTCATGGTTCTGTATTTTCCTTGCAACAGTCAGAACAGTCAGCACTGTTTCAGCACTGCCAGGATTTAAGCTGCCACTAATACAAATTAAATCACTAGAATCTTGAATTCAACAGACAAGCAGAGGACAAATTTCTTTTCACACATTTTGTATAAATAATCACTAAAATCTGTACATGTTAAGTATAAAATATGTGTTGCCATAATGCAGTATCTAGTCCATATAAATGTGACTCTTTTCCTAAAGCAAAGAAATTATCTCAAGAAAGAAATGTATACAACAAAGTGATTGTTGAGAAGTTAGGTAATTAAACAAACAAGTACAATATATTTATTGAAATAATACCTGTCTGGCTGCAGAGACTATCCACACTGAAACTGCTCACCAGCAAGCTCAAGTTATTTTCTTAAAATAGGAAGAGCTGAACAACAATTTATTTTCTTTAATCAAGGAACCACTGCAGCACTAGTGGAGGTAAAAGTACAAGGAATGTCCACAGGCGTGAGCCCTGAAGTAAAAGGTCCAAGACAAGCTTCAGTGCTGGAGAAATAATTGTAACAGTTCAGACTCCATGACAGCTTCTATTTATTTTTTTCCGAATATTCAAAGAAATAGAAAAAGAGATTCCTTTGTACACCTTTTCCAGAAGCATTCCAAGATTACAAGACTACAAATTGAGCGGTTTAATAGAGAAGACTGATAAAAGCTGAAGACTTGATTCAACAATAAAATCAGTGGCGATATACAGAAATGCCAACCAAATATTTGATCAACATTTTTAAGAAGGCTGGCTTTTCATGTAACAGTTTTGAGTCTTTTTTTTTTTCCCTCAATTCCACGTTTTCACTACAACTTCTTTCCCCATTTAGGCTGCACTACCTAACAAATGGTTTAAATGTCCTTTTCCTCCCTTGAATGGCCGTGCATATTTTGCCAGAAACATGAAAAGTAGGAATGCAATTGCATTTGTGCTGATGCTAAATGTTAATAGATTTGCCTAAATGCCTGCTAATAGCACCTCTAGAATTAGCTAGACTAGTAGTGCATGCCTAATGTGTTGTTTTTGTTGTTGCTGCCTTAGCTGTTTCCTTTTTTTCCTCAGTAACAAAAAAAGGCATTTTTAGCAAAACGTTTCTATACATTCTCAGCCTGTACAGCAAAGTGTGCCGCTAACATCATGTAGCACTGACACAGCATCATTAAGATCATAAATCCCAACACTCTAGTGTTTCTTTAAATTAAACATGAAAAGTTTAATGTTTTTTTAAATTAAACATGAAGCCCTGACTTTGCCAGCCAAAATATGTCCTTCTATCACCTCTCAATTCCTCCAGGTCACTTCTTTCATAAAGAAAAAGTTCCATGCAGCCAGAGGATGGAGCTCCTTCACTGGCATGTGCTTCCAGAATGTTCTGGCTGAACAAAGCCTTTGGAGGACATTTTCTACAGGCCAAAACATCTGATGACTCCGCTTTATGCTCCCAGAGCTCCAATGCACTTAGAATCACAAAGCATCTTAAAAATGTAGAAGACGTTGAAAATAAACAGTTGCAGGCAGCTTCATCTTATTTAGTTTCAAAAAGCTGTGAAAATCAGGTAACACTGTAATGTGAGAAAATCAGTTTTAACTGTTTCTCTTTGCAGTAACTGTGCAAATAGATCATATTATCAAAGTTTCCTACTGTTTCCAACTCTAATAAATGTAAAAATATAGCGGAAGACAATACCTTGAAGGACCATCAAGTTGTGGTTGACAACTAAAAAAAAAGACGCAGTGCAGACAACACACACAGACCTGGCAGACAGAGCTACCTTGGCATACTTGTTATTGCAGTGCAGGCCGGATGCAGAGGATCCTCTCTGTCAAAAGTAAGAAAAAGGCTGCGTGCTAACTTCAGCCTGCAGAGTCACCGCAAACAGAACATTTACCACTAACTGAAAGAAATGCACTGAACAGAAACGAATCCAGTAGCTGCACCACACCCAAGAAACTTTAACTTTCAAATCTCTTACGAGAAATTCTGATCCCAATTCTAACTATAATAATATCTAAAAAAACCTATAAGTCGTTTATTCAATGGTAGTGGAAACACACTACTATCAAGGGTAAGAAGAATAAAAATCAAGTCTCTGATTATATTACCTTTCAGAAAATTTGTTAGCGTGTTATTAGCAGAATGTTTATTTGTTAATTATAGTTTTAATTAGGTTGCAACAGTAAATTATCTTGGCAACATTTCTGCAGCTACTTACAATCCTTGAGACTTATCTCATTCTATATCTGTAAGTCTGACTGAAGTAAACTAAAGTTGTACCAGAATAATCATACTTTGCTGGCCCAAAATTCCTCTTGAAACCTCAGAGGAACTCGGTGTTCCTCCAGCTGCCTCTGCAAACCACTTAGCATGAATATAAATCTGCTATTCTCACAAAGAATGCCTCGCACCTCTTTTTTGAAGAAGGACAGATTTTAAAGAAGGAAAATCCTGGTTATTGTTACTATTGTTGACCGATTGCTGAAGTGTTTGCATAATCTAGGATCTTGTGATATCAGTAAACAATTAGAGACATTGCACGACTGGGAAAGCAAAGCCTGTATACTATGGTTCCACCTGCAGCCTTACCTAGTCACCTCTTCCCCTCATCCCAGCAATTTAAGATTACTCTTTGCGATAACCTTTTGTTAGGGGAAATCAGGCGCAGCTTTTCTGCACACAAAAAAACCATCTCTGTCTGTGCCCATAAGACAGGAACATCTAAACAATGTCAGTGCAGAAAGATTCTTCCAAGGAAGACACACGGTTCATTGGTAACCAACACATTTATGGCACAGCCTCTCACTAAGGTTTTGTAGCATTATCTTCATAATCTATCACGGGAAATACAGACATTTGATGCTACACGAATTAAGAAAGTACAACATCAGTACAGAGAGTGGGGTATGTGATAAAGGAGTACATCAGATAAAAAAAATACTCCAAATCTCAGTACATTCAAGGTTCAGCAGGAGCTCCATGAGCCACCTGCTCCAGGTCTCAGAAATATCAATTTTTAGAATTCTGCAGGTTGGGGGTATTTTTCCAATTATAATTATCAGGCAAAAAATCTCTCTCTACCATATAAACAGCCACTATTTGAAACATAACTTATGCCAGATTTAAAAGCAGTATTTAATTCCTGAAAGCAATAGAAGCTGATATGCCCTTTGAAGAAACACGAACATTAGATTTTTAATTTTTAGTAACAAATGTCTGCAGTTCCAAATCAGAGTCAGCAGCTAGAGAACCGGTTTACAAGGAGTCAATAAAATTTTGCTCAAAGCAAGATAAATAAGCTTTCAATTTCTCACTGTGCAACTTCAATACTATTGGATTAATGTGGTAAAAGCTTATTGACAAGAGTGAGAGCAAGTAAAAACTGTGCATATTTGCGCACATGTAAGGCAAGTCTCTCTTAAAAATCCAAACATTGAAACTTTCCTTTGAGCATTCTGGCCCCTGAAGAGGATACAGAATGTATTTTGGACCTCCAAATAAATATAGTTTTCTGCTTATGGCTTCTAATAAAATTCTTATTATTCATACACTCTACACAAAAAGAAAATTGACCCATATTTGGCCTTTTAATGTTTTTTTCTATTCATAGGTACTTAAATAACTTGACTGACCAAGGTTTCAATTTTGAAACACGTTGAAAATCCGTATGGAGATGCTCCACTACCTGATTTCTACAGTGGTGTGGGTACTAAGCAGTTACAGAGAGCTTAGAGTAGCTCTGTCATCCTATAAACATATTATTTCAGTTGAAATAAAAACAAACTAGTTTCATAGGTATTCTACTACAAGAGGAAAACAGAGCTTTATTTTTATAATTTTCTAATCCTTACCGGAAAGAAAGAAGAGCCTCCTGGACACCTTTCCATATAATACCTATCCATGCTACCCTCTTTCCCATGAATCAGAAAGCACAAAAAGTTCGGATACTCCTGTTTTAGTTTTGTAAGTCAAATATGTGTTGGATGATGAATGCTATGTGGCAATTCAAAGCCATGTATAAGGTCAGTTTTACAGTTTAAGGATGCAGCAATACAACAGTACTAACTCAACTATCATAATAGTTGCTTTGTACGCTTCCTCCATTTTATAGCACTTCTCTAATTACCTACCAATTATCTGTATTTTTATGGTCAAAATGTAACAACATCCATACATATCTGCCAGAAAACCTGTCAACAGAAACAGGCTTTATAAACAAAATCCACCATTACTAAGTTCCACAACAGCGATGGCACACACTACTGCTCTGCTATCACGAGCTCCATCTCACACTAGGCATTAAAAGTCTTTAAAAATTATGGAGTGCATATGTGTAAAAATAAAAATATCTTTAGATTGGATTTTTTGAGTATTTCTACACAGTTAATACTATATCAGTTAATATTAGAAGTACAGATTAGTAGCGGCATTTATGGAATATATAGGAATGCATACATTGTAGAGCATTATTCAAAAGTGCATCTAACTGACTAGGTTTTATACTTTGCCAGCCAGCTCTACTCAGAAAGTAGAATTACTTTTCCCTCTTTAAAAAAGGAAAATATTTTTTCTTTCTTTAGCCAAAAGATTGCAGTAGAATGATTCTTTCACTTAAATGGCACTAAAGCTGTTCCCATTCTTCAGCTTTAAAAGTCTTTCAAGTGATTCTATTTCTGTATCTCTCTGGTAAGTACATATTACTGCCTTAGTTTTGCATAGAAAGGAACAAGACTATGCGTCTAACCAAAGATGAAAAATGACCTGGACGCATAACGAAGAGTAGACCAGTCCTGCATTTGTAATGCTGCATTGTTTATTAACACCTTATTTTTGCAATATTTTGCTGATAATGTCACACTACATTTCAGAACTGTGTCTATTACTTCACAAATGCATATATACATACTAGAAAAAAAATAACTGCAAAAGTTGGTTTTCCCACAGCAATAGCAGTTGACAGCAAATAACTGTTCCTCTATTACCTCAAGTTTTCAAAGAATGCATTGAACTTTATTATTTCCACTACCATGTTATTTGATTTCATTACAAAGCCAAACAAAATCTTGCCTGTGAAATGTCTTACACTCAAAAGCTGCTGGTAAGAGGTATATTAAAAACAAACATGTTCAAGGCTGTAAAACACAGAAAGATCTGGTCACAGCCATACCTGGCTTACACTGAAAAGACAACACAGAAAAACAGATGTTGTACTGAATATACTCAGAAGCATTACAAAATTTGTGTGGCTCCTCCTTATTTTCCCCCTATGAAGGAGTAGCACAAGAGATGAGACTACATGATTTGAATGTTAGATTTACTACGTAATTAGCACATACGGCAAGGATTCTTTAGAAACATATAAAAAGTAAATTAATTGATACAGGAAAGTGTCCCCCAGGAATAAAGGCCCTTTTAAAGTACTAAATCTATTATCTTCATTAGGAGTTGTATTATTAGTGCCAGAGCTTTGGGAAAAAAAATCTAGGGATTCGGTTCTTTTTCCTACCCTAATTATAAGAGAAGCAGGGAAACATGTTGCAACTAGATGATCTTTAGGTCCCTACCAACCCCAGCCATTCTATGATATGATTCTATATTTACATTTGGATTAGACGGTTTTAACCATCAGAGCTCAACCTCTTCATGATGAGCTGTCTGACAAGCCTTACTGAGCACTGCAGTCACCTTAAGCCCTATGTTATATAGGGACATCCTTAGCAGAAATATATGAAGGTACCAAAAAGCAGATCTCCCTACTTCTTCAAAGATCCTGTCATAAAGTCCTAATGAAAACACAGGGCATTCATTTCTCTAGGAGGTTTTACACTCAAATGCAATCATCAGAAATACACACTGAGTTTACCCCAACTGCTTCCCCAGAGGTGTTCACAGTCATACGCAGTTTCTTTAGCGGCACTGTCAGTATAGTTACAGAAAAGTGTTGAAGATTTGATGTGCTTAGAACATACCGCCTTCAGTTCTTGAGTTTCAGTTGCTTTAGCTCTGGGAAATAGAACAGTGGACTGGAGCTGGCCACTGGAAGTCATTCAGTCCATCCCCCCCAGCCAGCCAGGGCCTGTAACCTTTTCCCTTCACACATCGAGCAGCAAAAGATTCTCCAGCCGAAAACACCTCAACTTTTGGGAGAATGAAAAAAATATTTGGGGAATACACAAAACCATCCTGATAGTAAAGACAGCTTTAATAAGTTAGGGTCATCACTACAGCAAGTTTCCCTTTCCTATCTACATTTTGAGGCAGTTCAAAAACAACCCAAAGCTAAAGCAAAGACTTTCACGGATTCCAAGAACTGGCAATTTGCAGCATCTAAAATGCAACCTTTGTATCATTTGTGACTTAATCTACACAGTGTTATAAACCATCTTTATAGGACTTTCTATTCGCCCACGAGTCTCTGATCTTCCTCGACACTTAGCCATTGACCCTCATCCTAGTCAGATGGTTAGAAGTACGGACTTAATTTTGCCTTCTTCCTGCTTGAACAAGGAATTCCAAACCACAGAGATTCAGTGGCAGAAGAGGACTCCTTTACCTGCTTTTATACTTTCCTTGGTTTACAGTGCAGCTTTTTCAAATGCTACTTTCTTGTTACTCTATAATTTATCACCTGACATTCCAGTATACTCCTGATTACTTTCAAAGAAGCTCACAGACAGTGATGAGCAAAAGGATGACAAGGCCATTGCTTTCAATGACAGGATGCAACTTCCATTCAGCTGCTGTTATTCAAGATCAAATTGATTACAGTACTGAAGTACAAAATCATTTAATCCAGTCACAGATTGCACTAGGTAGGAGATTCAGGTACGCTGCACCTTACCAACCTGCCCTCCCTTTCAGACTTCTTCTCCAGTCACATTGTGCATACGCAATTCTTTGCAGATCAGACCTTTCAACAATGTTCATGCAGAAAGTCCCGAGTGCCCCTTCCCTTAGATTAAGTCATTTTCTGTATGTGTTTTCAAGAAGGCTTATAGCCTCGTTTAAAAAAAAAAAAAAGAAAAAAAAAAGTTCTAAGTGTTCTCAGACCAGGCCTCTAATATTTATACAGATATACTTACACACTTCCTCATGATCTTGCTATTGATTTGTATGTACCTTTGTAATTGGGATTCTTTTGTTTTGCTTATCCATGCCATTTCTTGTCTTCATATTGTCAACTTGCATCTCATTCTTTTTATAGCAAATAGGTTTTTTCATGATTGAATGCCTAGAGGAATGAATCCTGAATGATGTGTGCTTTTGCACTTGTCAATCTTTTCCAGTTTTCAGTGTAAGATTTTTTGATAATCTTCCTATTTTAAATGCCAGCAGCATGTAGTTAACTACTGCTTTGGTTTAGATGAACAACAGTGTTTAGAGAAGAGTGACAGAGAAGAGCAGTCCCTGAGAGTTGCTCCCTGCCACACATCTGACCTGCATGCCTACATCCCCACTACTGATCTATGGGAGAAAAACTTGTAAATGTGGCACTCCGTATTACTAACACAGTAATTCCCAATCTTCTCATAGGCTAATACTTGCATTTTATTTTGCTTCTATGGAGTTCTTCTCTTCTTATTTTTCTTCCTCATTTCTCTCACCTTTGTTGTGAGAATCCTTACTGCCTCTACATTCCAATCTCCCTCTACTGACTTTTCTGAAAATCTTCCTAATACTCATACAAAATAAAACATATAAGCTTCCTGTTCAAGCAAGTTTCTTGCTGTAGTGATATAACTTCTATACGTGTACAACTTTGAACATACCATCACAACCAGTGTGCAGATATGAAACTACCAAATACTAACTTGCAGATGGCTACGCCTTCACATTTTAAAAAAAGGTATTAATAGGACTATGTTCTAGGCTTAACAAATAATAATTAGGATTTTGTTCTATTTTAGTACTAATGAAATCTTATTTTGGACTTCCTACCAGTAGAAAATACTAAGTTGAATTTATCTGCCTTTCTCTGAACCCTGATAACTGAAACCACTGTGATATATTTCTATCAGTCCAACTCAAAAAGATCAGTATTGAAGTAAAGAAACTACTGTAACATTCATAAGAATATTTTAAACAAGGAATACAACGCAAGCTCTTCGACAATGTTCTAACTGCAGTTCATAATTATGAAGCTGGTATTACTCTGCTCTGCAGAAGGTAACTTCTGCATATCTTGGGAGAAAACTGAATTCTCGTTTCTTCCCCTGCATCTCAGTCATTCGCAACTAATCCCTCACTCTGTTCTTCCATTTCTCTTCTCTTTCCCACATTTGGCATGTTGTCTTCTTGTTTATGCTGTTTAGACATTTGTCTGTGTTTGGTAAGTGCGAAGTGAGACTGTCTAGTTTGCACGAGCTTTAGTATGCATAACTCATGTTGTTAGCTGCTGAAGAGTGAAAGTATTAGAGAATAAAAGCATTCCTTAAGCTCCACATCTTTGTATACAGATTGTGAAAGCACCGAGGTTAAAGAACACCTGCACACTCATGAAATAAAGTTGTATATAGTGAGGTCATACCCATTCAAAAGATAAATTATTTCTCTTAAACCTTGTGTATGACTTCTACTGCCAGATGCTTGCTGTACTAAGATTGCTATTTTGCAAAAAACATCCAACTAAAAACAAAGAAATAGAAAAAAAACACGAAACCCTTGAAATATCCTTTTATGAAATTGAAAATGCATTATATATTTGTATAGGTATTTTGTAAACCTGTCCACTTCCCTTGCTGTCTGTATGTCTCATGTAGCCTGCAAACTCATCCGGGCAGGGAAAGGATGTTGAAAAGCACTTAACACTGCATACAGGATGAGTAAATAATGTAACAAGTCTCAAGGTTGTAAGCTGAAAACAACACAACTGGAAACATTCATGTGAACCTGAGCCTTAGTTGCCATTACAAAGTAAAGATGATAGAAAAATTGCATGCCAAGATGGAAGCTATATGAGTCTCAACACCTTTAGGGAGTAATGGTCTAAAAAATAAAAAAATATGAAATCCAATACTTACATCAATTCTTATCCCTTAGCTCTTGAATGATGAATCTTAATGCTCTACAGTTCACTTAGGTGTTTTTGAGCTACTTCACTAATACAAATGGAAAAGCAGTCAGGGAATAACTGTCAACCATGACAATAACGTAAGGGTCTATCCTCATAATGTTCTTCTCAACATAAATAATACGCTAATACCATTCTCCCCTACATCCATCAGCACTTCACTGGACCAAACAGTAAAACTGTTTATGCCCACCTGGCTTATAAAGGCTGGAGGTCACACCAGTAAGCTTCAGCAGTCTGTACAAGACTTGACCTAAAAACTAGCTTCATGCACTTATATATATATAAAATATATATGTTTTCCTGATAAGAAGCATCTTGCATGATGGCGCTGAGCAGCATGGTTTTCCCGTCTCTACATGTATCATGTCATTAATAGTGACCATGATTAATACACGTAGGCAGTCCTGGGTAGAAAATTTTGTCTTCAGACTCCCAGGCAAGTATCTTATTCTTTGGTTATCATATCTTCTTCGCTATACTGCATTACATAGAAATCTAAATGATAAAATGTTTTGAATAAAGAAGAAATGGAAACTATCAGGCTAATTTGCTTGGTACATTCAATGCTTTACCTATGGTCCGCCCTGGGATTTATTTCAGTTATACTTAAATGTTTCAGTTAATAAGGACAACGGTGACACTAATCAAAATGCACAGAGACTGTACATAATTTCAGAAGTAGTATTTATAAGCAGTGAAATGATAAGTTGTTCTTTAGAATGACAATAACAAAATGGTATGTCACCTATTGTGGAAATCAGCATTTCCATAACGAAAATGTTAAGGAAAGCTAGAAAATAGACAATGAATATCGCAAAAAAAAAAAAAAAAAAAAAAAAGACAAAGATTAATTTTATCATTACAGTTACCTTTTTGATTTACGTTGGCTTTTATTAGATGCCTATTTCTCCTTTCAGTCTGGAAAAGAGTTAAGGCTTTCTGTGTAATAGTGACATCACTAATTTAAACCAAGAATAATAATAGTAAAATCTCTTATCATGTTTCAGGAAATAGATGGCACTGGACAAAATTGCTTTGACCCAAATGATCAATAACTTCATTTTATCAATTCCTGCTATCAGCTTATCAAACTCATTTTTTCCCGTTTCTTATAAAAGGAGCAGTCCATTTTGACATGGCACCAGTTAGATAAGAACAACAAGAACAAACAGTAACAAGAAGGCAAACAGAATCAGCAACTGAATAATTTAGTATGTGCTCATTTTAAAGGGTTAAACATATACTGTAAAAACTATTTATTTATTTATTTTAAAACAAACTTCTACCTAAGTATTTTAAATTGTCCTAGGGCATCAACAATTTAGTTTATCTGCTGGCTTCCAGCTATTACATAAAGGGTAATTAGATGCTGCAACTTCTAGTGACTTAAAAAATAATCTACACGTTAATTTCTTTTATGAGTCCCTTAATGTAATCTGGGGACAGAAGGAATTCTGGATTGTCTCTGAATAAAAACATTATTGGCAGCAAGTTCAAATTCTCCCCCCTTTTCTCAGATACTTCTAAGAGGTTTTGACAGACTTGGAGATTAGATATTTTTTAGCACCACATTATGAGATTTTCTGTCTAATTGTAACAAATGATCATCGACCACTTTCAGTGCAGCGTCATGTCTACCACTGGACTTCTTCCCCCAGGAAGCAACTCTATCTTCAATAGGTTATTTGTTCCTTGTAAAAAAATTCTCTTCTTTCTTGCACAATATCCATTTTGTGAAATTACAATTGAAATTTTTCCTTTCTTCCTTTCTTTTCATTTCCTTTCTTTTCTTTTCTCCTTTCAAATCATTCTAGTGAGTCCTTTATCTCTTACTTCCTTACAGACACAGAACCACTAGCAATCTCATCTCACTCTCAATAGGCTGACAGCAGAGAATCTTTTGGGAACAAAGCTATTACTATCACAACACAGACTCCCAGACTTGGCTTAGAATGATGCCTATAAACACCTCTCCAGAAATGAGGTGAATGTCTAATGCTGCACTGTCAAAAGCAGAACGTTTCTGTGAGGAAGTTGAGAAAACATTTAGTGAATATGAGAAAACGGAAAACAACAGAAAAAAAAACAACTAACAAAAATGGAAAAACAGAATATTCACAACTGGCACGGCAATATAGAAACATCGGAACTTTCAGAACAGTACATCAACTCTGTATCTTTGTCCTCCACATCTACAAGTATGTCCGGAGAAGAGTACATGAGTAAGATAAGCATACAGTTACGCTTTCCAAGAAAAGTTTTCCTGCCTCCAGCAACTTCAGCCTCTTAAAGCAGAAGACAAAAGCTTGTTTAAAGGGAGAAAAAGCATGGCAAAAGAAAGATCTTTTCATAGGAGTCACATGCCGTGGCAAAGCGAGTAAATCATGGAAATTAACATACATGCAGCTGCAAGAATGCAACCCTTTTGCCATGCTGTTTACTTTAGTTCCACAAATAAATGGAAAAATTCCAGACCAAAATTTCTGACTGGTTCATTCACATGTACTAGCTATGGGATAATCCACAAAGTTCACGTTTTCATAAATTTATCATCTTATTCAACTACTTACTGTAAAATGATGCAACTAGTCAATGCTAGGGCAGTGGAGTACAAGATACAGAAGTTTTGAAGCAAATCAGCCTAAGCACTGAAACTCATCACCACAAGACAGAAGAATGACTACTGAATAAAATCAATAATTAAACCATTTTATTTGGGCTCTCGTTTGCCATGCAGAAGCTTGCATGATTTCAGCAATAAGAGATCCAGAGTGTTGTGAAAGCTGCAGGAGCATCTCATCTTCTCCACCTCACCTAAGAACTGCTTCGAGGATCCTTCGCAGATGTACAGCTGCCCACGATGAGGACTGCAGAACAGTTCTCCACCCCGTACTGCTTCTCTCCTCTGCCAAACCTTCCAGGACGATTTAGGAAAATGTGCCCTTGTCAGTATTGTATACCATGGTGGATTTACACTAGATTTCAAAGTAGATTTGGCTAAACCTTCCCAGGCCAACAACAGACATCACTTACTTATAATACTAGTACTACTAGGCAGTCAGAATTGAAAGGCTGCCATCTTTGACGTGGACGCACTGCTGTTTATCAGATTTGAATGGTTTAGTCAGTGAAAACTTGAGTTTCTAAAGTGAAAAATTCTTACTATAAAAATAAAGAAATCAAAGGTATTGATGTTTACTGTAACAGTTTTGTTTCTTCTCTTTTGTTATACCTTTGGGGATGTAAGATGATGGCAAGCAGGATATAACATGATTTTTCTTATTCCTGTGCATTCCCCAGTTGTTCAAGTTAGAATCCCCTTTTTGAAACCCTATGGAAATCTGAGTGTACCAAATACCATTGTTGTCAAGTCTTCTTAAAAAATTACCATATAAATACATAGTTTTTACAAGGAAGAAAAGAAGCAGTCTGTACTATTGTGAACAGCAAGCTGCTGACTTGTTAAGTCTCAGCAGAAAATATATAACCACAAACTACATCCAGAGTACACCTGAAGAGCCCACATGAAGGCAATATCTGGATCCTAAGAAAGTGTAGAAGAGAAAGTGGGAAATTAAAACAAAACAAAACAAAAAAAAACAATTAAAGAGTTAATGTGAAATTACTGACAAGTCTTATAATTACCAGAATTACAGAAGTTCACTCTTATCAAGGTTTATTCCAACCTGTGCCTAAATGGTTTGACCTCATTGAACTCTGTTGTAAAGAACAGAATTGCTTGCCTCAGGATTGCGTAAAAGCAGGTGGCAACAAGTACTCTGCTTGGAGAGTGCAGGGGAGAATCAATAATCAACACCATCCTTCAATGTAAGAAGAGAAGCAGGAAGGCAGATGCTATTTGCCATGATGATGGAGAACACTTCTATCTAAGGAACTCTAAAAATGGAGGAATCAGCCTGAACTGGGGCCCACACCCTAGATTCAACATAACCAAGACTCCTCTTGCTTTTGACTTTTAAAATTCAGTCTAGCAATATCTTCTTGTAAAGCTTCACAGCCTTGTTTTCTCAGGATTTCCTGCTCAAGATCCTAGTACCACTCAGGCACACATGTGATTTAGTGAAACAGCAATATTATTTCAGAGATATTTAAGTAACAATGAGAAAAACAAAGCAGATTACCAATATACGTAACTGCCCCAAAAACAAGCAGATAGATCTTCTTGCAAAAGTAGTTCTCAAAATTTAGAGTGCAAAATATTACTCCATTACATATACTAATGGTGAGCTGCAATCAGGCTATATGCAAGTTAGTAAAAATCAGAATAAGAAAGATTTATAATTAAACTAATCAAAATCTTACAGGAGGTATAATAAGTACTTCTGAATTTTTGATGTGACATGCTGATTCTTACATTTTGAGCACTACTGCTCCACGTGAGACAAGCACCCTGTTGGGCTCCATCAAATAAAAGTCAACATCTCAGAAATCTCAATTCCTTAACACAAATCTGGATGTCAGACTGTAGAGACTGTGCATTACTTAGGGAAACAACTGATCTCTGCGAAAAGAATTTTTCTAAGGGTGCTGAAAATGTATTATGGTGTGTAGAGTCCTTTGAAATAAAGTACAGCCCACGTGCTCACCCTCCGGAACTTCTTAAGAACACACACTTTCTAAACAAACACATGACAAAAAGCTCTATATAGCCAGCAAAGTTAAGCAGATCACGATACAAAATTTGCATCATGTTCATTACTTCAAAAATAATTTAAAAAAAGACTGTAGCTTCATAATAAGATGTTGGATCAGTCTGCTTACTCTTCTAGGGCTATATATACCTTCTACAACCTGCCAACACTAATTATATAATTTGATATTTTTACGGGTTTAGCTCTAAAATTTTGACTCAATTTGTTGGCATAAAGATGTTCTATCCATTTGAGTGTATCTGCTCTCAGATTTCGACAAATTTAGAAGCTAGTATTATCTTCTAAAAAAGACAGTGCTTCAAACTACTCTACTTTCATTGCTAGCACTCCACAGAATTCAGCTGGATGTACACAAAAATTAAACTTTTCTATAAATACTTCTTGAGTATTTTCAATTGCCTTGGATCTAAAAGCTACTCTTCCCCTTCACACAGAAGCATCACTGGCTTTCCTTCATCAAACAAGCTTGGGAATAGACTGGGAAAGAAGGCTGTGCCAACTCTATTGAGGTCAAGTGGATTGAAGTCTGCTTGTGCTATCTGAATCACACACTGGCAGATGAAAAGACATGCCTTTTACCATCTGTAAATTTTAACGTGCCAGATTTTGGCTGCCATGCAACCTAAAGTATTTAATTCACTGAGGTACCCAGAAAGAAAAAAGGAAACAAAGTTCTAATCTAGATTTAAGATAACAGCAGTAGATAAAATCAGGTTATGCTATAGTTTAACCATTTAAACTCAAGTACTGAAGTAAATTTCTCATCCATTTAGAGATGTTCTGACCCATGCATATATATATTTAAAAAATCAATACCAATCGTCTCTTGATGCCCCCATGTCTTCATTTCTGCATTGCAGAAGAAAACAAATGGATTTTTACAGTGGCCTTGAAAACGCCACTTCACTGAAATGGACACACATACAAGTGACTGACCCTTTCAGGATCTGCTGTTCCAAAAGAGTATTTGCATATGCAAATATCTACATAAAACAGAAGTTGTTACTGAGGAAACAGAAACAATGAGCAACATAAAAACAGAAATGACAGCGAAGACAAAAAACAAGATACACAACAGAAATGGTCTTCCTGAGAGCAGGAAAGTTGGACTCTGATTCCATTTTGCAATACCAGGCCAGGTGACGGATCGAGGAGAATTCTAATTAACCTACTGTAAGTGAATAAGATTTATACTTCGACTGGAATTAGTAAAAAATGTTACTTGAAAATAACTTTGGTATGTTAATCCACTTGCCCCATTGTTCCCTTTATTTCTCCAAAATCTTTACTGCAAAGACTGTATTTTCCTATATGTCAGTGGCTTTAAAGAAAACGATGTTACTGTTTTGTGTGTGTGTGTGAATCAGTTGTCCAGCGAAGCTGAAGGGTATCTCAGTATTTACATGTTTGCATTCCAATAGCACAGGCTGCTTTTCTCTTGGCACTGCCACAAAAAAGAGGGAGGCAGTCTAAAACTGAAAGTTGAAAAAAACAGAATTGCTGAGTGAAGCACACCACAGGCAGACGTAGGCACGTATTGCCTCTAATTGCTCTCATGTCAGTTTGACCGCCCTTTTGCACTCTTCCCTTGTTCTCACATGTTCTTCAAGAGTCACAAACGTCTACCTAAAGAATTTACATTAAGTAGCACATGAAGAAAGTTCAAAGTAAAGAGAAATTTGAGAAGTTAAGAAATTCTGCAATTAGCTGAAATTCTGATCAGCTGTGAATCAAAATGGAGAAGACTCCTATGCAGACATCTATGTCATAAGCAAAATTCACTGCATCTGGAACAGAAAAAAGTAGCAGAAGTATGGCATGGAGATACTGCAGTTATTGTGGAAATAGCTTTAAGCAACTGCAAGTTTGGCAAAAGGCAACTATCTGAAAATAAGGAAAGAACACAAATTGAGACTAGATTTTAAATCATGCTTTTAATCTATCTAAAGTTACTGCAACACACAGAGAAACAGAAAGGAAATTCCAAACTGCAAGGGCTTTTCTTCATTTTGTTCTCTGGGTGGCTCCGTAAGGAACATTAAAACACTGAACGTCTAGGAGCTCGGGCAAATACAAATGTCTTCCAAATCCAGAAGTATGTGATAATTGTTTGGGTACGATGGCTACTAATAAAGCACTAGATCCCTTCCCATCTGAAGGATTCTCCCTTAAACGAGGTTAATTCCTCCATTTCTGACTACAATGCTATGTTGCAGTGTCTCTTTACCCCGGAGAAAGTAACAACACAGGCGCAAGCTCAGCTCCAAAGGTGGAGGGCAGCTCCCCTGCACACTGCTGGCCCTGCACCGCACTCAGAGCTGCAAAGTTCAGTTGGTGTGCAGGACACAGCCAACACAGCGGAACTGTCATGCATGCACATGAATTTGAAAACGATTTTTGTGCGCTGGAGATCAAATTACTTAACAAGATAGACACTTCAAGCTACCACATAAATGTGTACGTGTTATCTTCCTGCAATCTATTCAGCTCTTCCCTAGCACTGACCATTACAATTCACTCTCACGGGCACTACAAGTATTCAGTGGCAGAGGGAATGGACTAAACATCCCAGCTCTGATTTTTATGATTTTCAATTAAACTTCCTTTTCTGTTGGAACATGGATCACCTGCTTCACCATGCATACTTCTGTATTATTAATTTGTTAGCTTGCTCGAATCACAGTTGAAAACCTTTCAGCCTTGGTTTGCAGCAATAAATTCAACTGACAGCTGAAATTTGGAATGCTCACTTAATATTGATTCTGAATGTAATAACAAGCGACATGACCTTTTGGAGGGTGTAAAATATGGCTGTCACAACATCTGTGCCACATTTCTTGCTGTTTAGTAATATGCTCTAACAGCATGGAGCTGGCACTGAAGTTAAGTTTTATTGCAAAGTAGATCACTCCGTCTCTCTGGCTTCATTAAAACACACACAATGTCCCTCCCCCCCCCCCAAAACTTAACCCACACCCCAGTGCCAAAATGTTTCCCAGAACTGAAATCCACACATGCATCCCACAGCAAGAAAAGTGATACGTGACTTCTAAAAGAGACCTCCTCTGTCAGACACGGCAATTCCAGCAAACTGAAAGTCAGCACATCTTCTCAGTGAGAAGGGATTTTACATTAAGTAGCATAACCAAATACCTATCAGGTTGAACTGTTTACAGTTATCTACATCTTTCCTTCTATTCTGACAAAAAAGAATAACGCATCAATACAATTTCTGTGTGCTCTGACACCATGAACACCATTTTAATCTAGCATTTCCCCAGGACGCCTTGAACTAATTTTGCTAGGCTGGATACAGAACTGCTTGCAACTGATTTCCTTTCAGTAGTCCAAGCAGGTAGAACATCAGTTTCTGTATTTCCAAAAATCCAACTTAAACAGACTGCTTGGATAATTTGAAGTTAACCAATTAAAAAAAAAATGCTATACAAGTCCCACACAATGTGTTGTAAGAGTTTTAAGCATCTCCTGATAGTTTTTTTGTCGATATAATGTGTGAACTGGAACAAGAAATCCCTTTATGAATATCTCTTATCTTTTAATGAACAATAAACGCAACAAAGCAGATGTTTATCAGAACATTTTGTTTTTCTATTTTGTGATTTCATATTCTATACTGCCTAAGACAAAGCAGTTGGCACCAGGCTGATTTTTAGATGCTTTAGAAGTAAACTTCAGGAAAAATTCAATTCCTTCATAGTTTACAGGTACATAAAGCTTCCACATAAAAGGTCTGTAAGAACTGTGACAAGTAACTGAAAAGTAAGGAACATGACATTATTAACTTTTTTTTTTAATCTCACGACCACATACTGCAAGCTTTGCTAGCGTATATACCCGCACTGGCTTGGTAATATACAGGTTTATACGCTACCTTCAAGCTATTAGCAGTACCTCACAGTTACAGAAAACCATACAGCTCTTCTGGTAAGCATCTTACAGAAAAATTAAAGACAAAAAATTGAAGTATACAAAAATACACGACAGATACGAAAATATTCCTTGCAATGTGTCTCCAGGTTAGTAGGAAGTGATTCCCAACATGTAACTTCCAAAAGGCACTGAATAGCATTCTAAAGATACACTGAGAAACGTTAATTCACGGATGATATATTTAATTAATTAATACAAGTATATTTGATTGTTACTGAATGCAGAATTAATCTTTAATGATTACTAGATACTAACTGAATTCTAAACAGAAGATCCAGCATAAATCCACAAAGACGTTAAAATTGTCAGTTCTTGGCTATCTCCGCCCTGCCCTGAACATAAATGGCTTTCATTACAGAAGATCAGCATCCGAACAAATCGGCTCTTCCACTGTTGCTGCAATAGATGAAGCTGAGACTAACAAAACATGATGGCAGACTGCGTGGGCAACAGGTGAATCAACGATAAAAAAGACAGAATTGCTAAGCTGTTTCAACAACAGTGAAGGCTGCAAATCATTTGAAGGAGCTGAAGAATAAACTAAACTACTTAAAAAATTATCTGATGTTTGATTTCTCTCTAGATTCATAATTAGCTATTACCATCAATAAATAAATTCCATGAAATGTCAAAGTAGTAGAAAAAAGTTTTATTGAAAGCCCTGGGGAGCCCATGAATTTGGTGTTTACCTAAGCTTCCATGTTGCCTGCAGTGTTCAGAAACGGCTGAATCTCTGCTTCAGCATATTCCTAAATCTGCACACATTAAGTGCAGGACTGTTATCCTCTTGAAAAGCAGGATTTAGAAGGCCTACATGATGGAATCAGAGACAACCCTGCACTTAGAGCCACGGAAAAGATTTCTCATTATGCAATTATATTTGACTTAAAAGCTTAACTGAACAACCAGGCTTCAGATTTTTAAGCAGTATACATAGAAAATCACCCTTAGTTTTCATACTTTCAAAGACACCCTCCTCAGAGGCTTAAATCTGCTGCTTCTGTGCACCACTAAACCAGCTGCCCTGTTTGCCGAGATGCTGATGTGGCCTTGTTTCTTGCACCCTTAGAGGCATCAGAAAAAGCAAAGGTAAACCTCCACAAATTGGATTACTCCTACATTCTCAGCTGAGGTAGGATTCAAAACTAATCTGATTATATGTATATTATGAGCCACTAAGAATCTTTTTGCAGCAATTACCAAACTCCCACATAAAAACGGGCATTTTCTTTAGCACTGGGCATATTTATCAAGTGTTAATCTGCAAAGGAAATGCTGGGGAATGGGGAACTGAAGCAGTCTTATAAAGAAGTGACTTTTTTTTCATTGAACTACAAAGAATTATTTCAACCCTTAAATGCTCCAAAAGACTTTTGAATAGAACACAATTTCTCCTTTGAACTTCCGAAGATGAATTCCCAGTGATATAACTTCTGCAGGTTCCAAAAGGCTCAAGATCAGCAGCTGAAGTAGCTGTCCCTGTTTCTGACACACATCTCAAGCCCAAGAGCTCTGACTGGTTGGGGCAGGATGGCAAGCAGACTAGTAGCAGCTGACACTTGCCTTAAGAATTCATAGCCAAGATTAGAAAGAAGTTACATCAGTGTTTTTGAATTGTAATTAATTTTTTTTCAGACAAATGAATATGAACTATGTGTTCATTTATTTAAAAATAAAGCAAGGCTGATAGTGAAAAAATGCCCTGAAGGTCATGTCCCAGGAGGTACAGTGAGCCAGTGATAGATGTGTGGACCTAGATAGGCTTTCCCAGGAGTGCTGAATAAGCCAACGGATTCTGTTGTAAAGTGGCATTTACCTCTCAACAATCCTTGCCACGTGGGGAAGTCCTTCATAGCATTACTCTCACCTAGGAAAGGTAAGAAAGAGAATCTGGGCAGTATAGGCTGATCAGTCTCACCTAGAATGATGCCTGAAAAGAATTTGAACTATTTCTCTTTGGAAACCTTTTCCAAGAACATCACTGTCAAGCAGATAAGCCAGAATAGTTAACCTGGATTTACAAAAGGGCAAATCATGCTTGACCAAAATAATTACATTGTACTATGAGATGACTGGCTATGGAGGTGAGGAAAAAGCAATCGATGTGGCACTTAGTTTTTAGTGAACCTTCTGACATCCTCTCCCACAGCATTCTCAACTGCAAGCTGAAGAAATATTGTTTGGACAATTGGACTCTTAGGCGAGCCAAAAATAGGTTGAATTGTTGGACTCAAAGGGCAGTAATCAATGACTCAATATCCAGCTGGCAGCCAACTGCAAGAAAAATACTCCAGGGATACTAGAGTCTGTATCATTCAATACCTTCATGAGACACCTGGACAAAAAGATCGAGTACAGTGGCCGTATATTTTTGGTAGGTATTAAACTGGGGAGTGGCTGACAAGAAATTGCAGAATTTCAACCAGGAGGAACCTTTAAACTCAAGAAAAAATGTTCACAGAGGCCTCACAAATGCAGACTTCTCCAAAGGCAGTAAAATAATTCCAAGCACCAGTGTAAGTTGGGAAGTGAACAGCTGAGTGGCAGCTCTGCTAAAATCTACATTATTTATTTCTATGAATGTCACAAAACTACTCTACTCTGTGAGTTGAGCCTTCATAGCCAGGTGAGAATCCTATTTGTTGTTCTCAATAAACAAACTATAGGAGCTACAGTTTTCAAATTTTTTAATATATATTAGGTATGTATATGTTATATAAAATGGTGCATCTTTGCCTTTTTTTTAATTACTAAATTACAGTTTCAGTAACACCTGTCTATCAGTTAGGCACCTGAGATTCTCCATAGATAATACGGCAAGAGTTAGGTAGCTCAGAATTGGGACTACAGCAAAAACTCTGGAGGCTCATGGAACTGCCTTGAGTTAGTCAACAGGAAGCAGAGTACAGCAAAATGTCAAAATTTCATCCTATCCCTCTTTCCCTGCAAAGCGCAAGCACTCAAGTCAACAAATGTGCTTTTGCGGTCCAGATTTATTTCAAAAAAGTTTCAAAACATCCAACCAGGATAAATGCTACTGTTCAGAAGTAGTTTAATAGTGCACTTTAAGTCCTCACTTTGGTAATTCCATCTCTAGGCTAACTGTTCTGTTGCTATGAAAACTGCGGTACTGTGAGTTTTGTTGTAGTATGTGTGTTCTCACCCTCTCCGCATGTTAAACTTGTCTAATATAGAAGTAAAATGGAAGGCTTACTGCTGCTTGTCCATTTTCTTTAGAATTGAGACAAATGTTGGGAATATCTGAAGTTAACTCAAGTGAGCAGCCAGAAGGAACAGCAACCAAAGACCAGCAGCGCTAGTCTCCCGGTGCCCTCTGTCAAGAAACAAGTGGCATTAAGACATCTGACGCTGAAGGTACAGGACAGAGCTCTGTAACTTTTAAGAGAATTGGAAATGAGTCTTCTGCCTCACCTTAGATGTTTAGGATGAGCTCCAACTAAGTCTAACAATCAATAGTCAAGCAGTTACCTTTGCAGTTAATAAACAGACAGGCACCACAATGGGGAAATTTCACCCATGCCATCCTAAAGATGAAGCAGGCAGGATGGATCAGTTTGTAAGTGCCTGTCTGTCTTACTTCATTGACAATTAACTTTGATTAATAGCATATCTTTTATATTAAGGCAAATTAGACAAGATGAATTCTATCTTTATTTTTTTATTTTCAAATAAAGAGAATCTTACGCCCTTGGGCCAGAGGTTGTTTGGATTCTAGAGAATGGAAGAAAAATGTAATTTGCCTTACTACGTCACTGGTGTCACGTACCTTTAATCTCTAACATATTAGCATATGCCACTCTCCATTACCCTGCTGAAGTTGGTGCTATTTATGTGTATGGAGTCACATCCGTTCTATTCTGTTGATGTGACTAACCTCCTTATTTGGTTCTTTGCTTCACGCTGCTGCTCCTAGAAGGAGCTGATTATTTGAAAGCCTCAACGTTTCAATCCTCCTAGCTTCAGGAAAAGACTTCTTAAAAAAGAACGTGGGTGTAGTTTAAGGATTTAAAATAAAAAAAGGCCTCTAAATATAATCCATTTATAGAAAATAAGCTCATGATTTTGACAGACTTAGCCCAAAACCTGCACCTCAAAATTCCCTTCATTTTTAGACCTGTTAAATATATATGTATTTTAACCTTGCTGATGGAAAGAAAGATGACAGGCACAGAATCATCTAGACAAAACACTATCTAATTTGCATGTTTACTAATATTATACAGTGAAACATGAGGGCCTTCCCTCCCAGTGGCTTCCTTGCTAGCATGACATCTATCAGTGACATCTCCACATATTTTCAATTACAATGGGTCATTCTTGCATTCAATTTAAATCCTGTGTCAGTGCTTCTGATAGGCACAGTTCGAGCCTCTCATCTAACATCAGAGCAGTACTGAAGACTCACAGGCTGCACGTAAACAGTGGTCTGCTAGAACAACAAAAACAAAGCCAGCTCCTTTCATCATCACTTGTAGAGTTTGAGGATGCCTATGACAATCCACAAATACCAAGAAGGTGGTCTCAGGCTATGGGTGAATTTATATGCCAAAGCTTTATCATTCTATGTAGCAGATAAACTTCACTGTGCATGTTTACTGTGAGAGCTGAGTAGTTCATCTACGTATCTATTTGCATGTGCGTATCAGTCAGCTGCAAATAAATAAATAAACAGATAAATAAATAGATAAATAAGAACAGAACTGGTAGAGCTCTCCATTGACACACTGAGTGTGAATATTTATCCAACAATCATAAATATGTATTCTGACAATGTTCATCTATCTCCCTACGCAAGTGAAGACAGAAGATAGCTAAGAGTAGTGAGGCACACCCTCAGAATTCCACAGTTGCCAAGTATTTCTCAGGAATATAAATCACTAAGAAGAGCAATGCAGAACATACTCAGGAATGTCTGTAACTGTTTTTTTCTACAGGTGACAACATCCACACAGTCAAGTGGAAGAGTATTCCAAGGAGCTCATTAATAACAGATACAGAACAAACATATCAGCGCAACTGAAAATCATAAATGCTAATGTAGAAGGCATCTCTGATTAGAAAATCCTCAAAAATGATTATACAGATGAGCAAGCCTGATTTTTGGGATTATCTTTCTGCATCTGACATGTAAATGTAACCATTCTGATAGATCAGGGTAGGCAGGAGCATGAGCACACTGAGAGTTGCGTTTAGACATAAATTGATTTGAGTAACTTTTTAGGAATGAAGCGTTGATTAACTGTACACTTCTCTGTCACTCTGCAGACAGGCTCCAAGTAGAGATGTAAAACATGGGCAAGGAGTTGGGGGAAAATCCTTCTCTTTGTACTAAAACCTCCTAGGACTTGTGATTTTGTGATGCTGAGAAAGTAAAATTATATACAGAGTCTGAAAGAGAAAGGAGAATCAAGAGAGCCAGGGGAAAGGAGTTAAATATGAAAATGAGTCTAGAAAAATGACAGAAGCCATTTTCCATTAAATCAAAGGTCATTACATATAAAAAAAAGTAAATACCACCCCTTCCTTGTTCCCGTTTCTCTGCTGCAGCATAATTATGCCAAGTACTTCACTGAACTGGACATACAAGACATCTCTTGGCTGGGCAGAGCTGATGGGACTGTGCTTGCCATCTACTGGTCAGAATACACAAATATCACTACACACAATTACATGCCTCTTGACAGCTGGGCTATCAACAAAAAAACAACGTACAGATTGGAGAGGAAGACATATGGGGCAAAGCGCCTGCATAGTACCGCTGAGCCCAGCAGACTAGCCAAGAAGCAGCAGCAGACAGCTAAGATGAATGTGGAAAGAAGTACAGAAGAAAGAGAGGTGGGGGCCCTGTGCTGGTATCTCAGAGCCTGGAACACGTCTGGTGTTTCCGAGGGATGTACACTGCTTTGCTATGTGTCTTCCTCTCCAGTTTTAGGCAGAAACATTTTCCATAAGTGTCTTCCCATGTACAGTTATCTTCCAGCAAAACTAGAATTATATTACATTTGAACAGTTCCTATGGTGATGATTTGTACGAGTACAAGCAGGTGCTCAAACCTGCCAAAGGTAAGGCACATAACAGCATATGCAGAACAGAAGCTGGAATGCTGGGTCCCCATTTCCATAAATCCATGATGCCTGTGCATTTACACTTCGTATTTCAACCTCTGAGGAATCAATTAAAAAAAAAAAGTCACATTTAGAATGCAGCACTTCAATAGATCTGCTGGCAACAACACTTTGATTTGTTTGACATTTACTGATCATCTGGCAGTAGAATGCTGCAAATTCTAAGCTGCAGAAAGACACGGCTAACGGGACAAAAAGCAACCAGCACCACCAGGCTGGATGAACACAGAATCTGGGCTAGCCTTCTACTGAACAACACAACAGGCAAGTGTGAGAAAGTAAAGGACCTAGCACTGTGGTTAAGCTGTACTCACTGAAGTTTTTTACTCCAATATGAAGTCTTAAAATGGCAATGTTTTCCACAAAAGAGCTCAATGAAATCTGCAGTGTAAACAAAAATTCTCTTTTTCCTTTTTAAATTAGGCCACTCTTCTTGCTACAGAGTATCTCATTGTGCTTTTAACATAATATCACTAATGCAATACGGTCTGAAAATCAGAATTAAAATAATTAGAGCACCACGGAACTTCATCTTCAAGTCTTGCTGATGCTAACTCATTCAGAAGCATTTACAGAAAACTTCATGGAAATTACAGTGTTTTAAAATATTAAATGATTCAAAATACTTTTACATTTGTTCTTTCTCTATGTTGGTGCTCAGTTTCCATTTCTAGCACGTACCAGAGAACTGTTTGACTTACGTGAGTTAAAAATGGCATTAAGCAACCTCAGCAGTTTTGCATAGCTTTCTAAGCTACAGAGGAAAACAAAATAAAACAAAACTGAAATAAGAGTAGATTTCCCTTTAAGCCAAGATAATCATTTATTTTAGAAGGAAAACAAACAGAAGCATATAACAATTTGAGCTTTTATCATATTGAGTTTTGATCAGAAGTTGAGACTTTCCATAACTTTGATCATGTGTGGCGATGGTTCTTTAAACAGAATACAGACTTTATAGTGGTTTAATTTCTAACTGATAAAACACTTGGTAAAGAATATGAAAATCTTGACAGCCATGAGTCATCACTGATAATCTGCTGACCATCATCACTTGATGTTTCAAACGTTGATCAAAAGTGAAAATTTAACGTAGATACCTCTGTTACCACAGAGGCATAATGTTGAACTGGAAACACTGAAACACTTTCTATGAGTACAATACAAATAGAAAAAAAAAGAAGCAGATACACATTTTTGTTATCATTTACCTCATGAGGTCATGGGAGAATTGTACCTCCAAGCCACTCCTCTTACAAGATGGCACAGCCTTTTGCCTTCCTCAGAAACGAGGAATCACCACAACAGCTACAATCTACCACAAACAGTAGAGTCTGGTCCTCCACGTTACTGTTTGTTTCACAATATGACAGTGAGCAGATTTGCACATTGTACTAAATATTAACATTCCAGCAAGAAATCTCAATACCGTGAAAAAATCTGACAGGATCTAGAGGTGTCACTGAAACCTTCCACAAGCATCTCAGATCTATCAAATTCTCTTTCTTCCTCTATGACACAAAAGAAGACTTTTTCAATCCAGAATTTTAGATGGTCAAAATGACTTTCATTTCCAACCCAACAGACAGAGTGGAATCAAAGCATGGTTCAGAGAAACAGTAAGATCCTTGGGCTAGCCCAAAGCACACTGCACAACTACAGCTGTTGATTCTCTTTCCCCCCATGATATCCACACTACTTAGAGCAGTGCTTAGGCTTCATTTGAGAAAGACTACAAAGAAAAGTAAAATTGTGCAGTTGCAGCCGTTTCTGAGAAACTAGAATTTTATAAATAGAATATGATAATCACATCTTTTCCCCACATCCTCCTAATATCATGGTTTATCCTTTTCCATTCAGGCATAATAAAAAATAATTGCACCATCAGAATCTTTAGCTTTATATTTAATTACGCATTTACACTACTGAGCCTTAATCACCTAGAGAGCCTTAATGGAAGTTAGTAACAACTTACCCCCCCATACTCCTTGGTTCACTTTCTCAAGCATGTAACTAATTAATTTCTGACATTTCAGCTAAGAATCAGAAGGGTTTGATGGTCTTAATCTTGACTCTAGCAGTTGTGTTTCTGTATCCATCCACAAACTCACCAACTACATAGTTCGGTTTTATAAGAGACGCCTATAACACATATACAGAGCCACCTATAACATAAATGTGTTCATGGAAAGGATATGAGAGAGGCATGGAATCACTCTGCTTTCAGAATACACTTCTCATCACTATTTAGTTACAAGCATTAGAAAAAGGATCCACTGTCCTACAGCTCCCACAAAATATATCGAATGAAGGTTTTAAATCTTGCCCATGCAGATAAGTCACTGCAGCTAATCTATCCAGTTACCGTAACATCCAGCCCCTGTGCATACCTTAGTTGTGCGAGAAGTGGTAACAAAATAGAAAAAAAAAAGAAAATGCAGAAAAGTTGCTCTGTAGACTTATCATTTATAAAGTTAATATGACTTAACTGCACTGGTTTGCTAGCCTTGAAAATGAGTCCTTATGGCAACTTTCTACAGATGTGCAAGAAATATTTGCTCTCCTTGGCTGATAAAAACAACGAAATGCAGTATATATATGAACTGTATTTTACGCTTTTGACAAAACATGAAAAATCTGAACTGTATTTTTCCACTGCATTTTCACGCTGCAAGATGGCTTCCAAGCAATAGTATTCCTGCTCTATCAAAATTACTTCTAGTCACTTGAAAACAAGTAAGTATGCTCTGTAATATATTATGTGGGCCCTGAAGGCCCACCATTTTCATATAAAAAGCACAACAGAATCTGTAATCCAGTTATAGATGTGTGATATTTATGGCACCTAAACCTGAAGCAACAAAATCTTCCAGTAGTCATCTTCATGTGAAGAATAAATGAGAGGCATTAATAGTTATTATTCTTCTACGTTTTACATTAAGAAAAATGTACAGATAAGCTCAAGGATATTTCTGCTATTTTTAAGTTGCTGGTTGTTTTTTTTTTTTTAAATTCATTCAATTCTTCTCTTCAACAAGACTGCAAATAATTATCACATTACAGAGAAAGCATAGTTCATTTTCATTTAACATCACAAATGGAGATCGTAGGAGTAGTTTCCCCTTCGGAAAAAAAAAAAAAAAAAAAAGCCTATTTTTCTTTCAAGTTAAGTGAGTTACAGTAGTTAGTCCTTAAAAATAACAAACCACATGGATCCCCTTATAGGAAAGGGTCAGGAACATTTCACTCTCCTTTCAACTTATGGTTTATTATCAGCTACTGCATTATTCAGCACTGTTAAATACCTTAGAAAAGCTCCAAAAGAAAGGTTTTATCCTTTGTCTACTGGTGAACCTTTCTCAAGATTAAGAAATGGCTTCACAATCTTCTGCTTGTATTTCCCAACACTGCAATGGAAGGTAACCAGAATCTTGGTCTAATCCTTAAAAAAAAATCTAATGGAACAATTTTAAATGGGGGAAAGCCAGACATTTCTGAAAGAAATTCTTAGTACACTTTTAAAAGACATTTCAAAGATTTTAAGTTCCAGAAACATCTTTCTATTTAATGAAGAAAAAAAAAAGTCTTTTTTATCTCTCCATTTCTGTCTTCTGTGGGTTCATAACAAGATGCACTCAATTACTGCAGCTTCTTTACATAAGAATGCATTGTCTCTGTGAGTGCAAAATTAATAACAAAAAATCTTGCTAACCTGAAAAAGACATTTTTTCCACTCTAAAGTCTATATATTCTTTGTTCACAAGGCATAAAATTTAAAACTGTATGTACTTGAACCAAAAGTATACTTAAATATCAAATAAAATTTCCTCAGCAGAAATCAAGTCTGTTTCTTTTTTTACTGCATTTATTTGTGGTAACTAAGTATATATAAAATAAACAGAATAAACATTAAAAGTTGTTTCAAAGTGAAGTAAGCAGAATTTTCTATGAATCCGACTTCCCATCCGTTGTTGTTCCTCTGTGCAATGCTACTGCTAAAACTGGATTCCAATTTTTAATGAATTTCAAGTTCAGATTCTGTAGTCTAAAAGGGGTTAAAAATCACAGCTCTTTGCTTTACCTGTGAATTCTCTATGGGAAACACAGGGGTATAAACTGAAATGCTAGCTACTTACCGTAGTCTGCGTATTCATTAATATATTGATTTGATACGATCCTGCCAATTTTGAGCTTATGATCATACTTAAACTCCATTTCACTAACATGGTTTTTAGGCTATGAACCACACTGACAGTATTTAATTAAATATCCATGACTGAAAACCATAATTTTATCAACAGTATTTCTGGGACTTGGCTTTTCTATTTAAATGCAATAGTAAAGCAAGTAGTTTTATTATGATCTGGCAGAACGGGTGGGATATGAGGGAAATACCTAAAGCAGCTAAAAGAGGGAATAGAAAGTAATTTCCTCTTTTTCCTCTTCCCATGTCTGAAAGGAGACCACAGCACAACAGCACTATGCAGGTTTCCCTACAACAGCCAAAATTCAGCAGCAGGTCATAGTTACTAAACACACACAATTACCAAGATACGCTATTATAACCTTTTTTTATAAGTAGCATACAAGTTATTTACCCTTCTGCACCTGCAAAACCGATGAGCGGCACCATCTGATTGGTATTTCATGGAAAACATGGATTTTATTCCAACTCCAAAAAATTATCACAGAGCACGAGTGACACAACTCACGGTCTTCTCTCAAAGAGAAAATATCCCATAATACATCTTCACAAAATAAACAATATATGTTTCTACCCCTAGCCCTTCTTCCTCCCGGCAGACAGACTCAGCGTGCGGTTCCTGAGGAATTAGTTGTACAAGAACTCCCCTGCTGACAGCAAAATGCCAAATGCACGTCCTGCGCATGTAATGTGTCTGACATTTCCACATCTCACCAGGTTAACGTTTCTGACAAGTGCTTAAAATATATATATTTTAAAAATGTCTGTTTACTGCTACCTTCCTATCTTCATTTTATAATACTTTATAATGTTAGCTTACTCGTGAAGCCACCTCCACATTTGTCTGTTAAACAGAAGTTACAGTATTTTGAGTGCTGAATGCATTTTTGGAATTCAATGGGTATATTTCCATCGATACGCTACATAAAATGTGCAAAAATTATCTTCCTCATACACAACAGAACTGTTGAAAACTGAAAAGAACCAACATGATAGATAAATTTAACAGGGTCAGCAGGAAAAATGTTTTAACACTCTTTCTTCTTTAGTGTTGTTACTCTTTGCAGCAGGAGATCTTGGAAAAATCTACGAAATTGTCAACCATCAGAGCAATTTCCTTCCTCCTTCTATTTTTCCCTATGCCAGTGCAGATCCCCTGGCTTTTACAAACCAAATACAGGTCCGGCATAGGCACAGGATCAGTGCACCAGCTGCAGTTGTAGTTGAGTCACTGTAACAGTTTTTCATAGGGAGCCCTATATATCTGCAGCACTAAACCAAGATTTGTGCTATTTCATAGAAAGCTACAGTATCTTCAACATTTTGTTCATATTTTAGACAACCAGGACCAGAAACTTAACTGTGTCTAGTCATCTTTAAATTTAAATCATTTGGGGTCTTCAATTCTCACAAGAAACTTTGACATAGTTTTATAAAACTGGATGTAATAGATTTTGTGTTCAGCTGCCAAGCAGCCACATGACTCCGCACACAACGGACATCCACCGCACCACAGGAACTGAGTTTATCCAACGTGCCTAAAGAGACCTCGGCTGGATGCGTAGATTCATGGAAAAGCATGCTGGTACATACACACACATAATGCATACACACACACTTGCATGTATTTCTATATACTCTTCAATTCATATTTGCAATATTTTTTCCTCATTAAATATACATTTTTATCTCAATAGGTATTGTCATGGTTTTATGGTATTGACAATGAAAATAACAAGTCAATGATGGTAACGAAACTACGATTTTGGAATGAGATTTGTCAATTACTATAATTTTTGTTAGAATTTGAATAATTCAACATATCTCTGTAACATGCAAGAACCCATAAAGATGAAGCAGAGAAAAACAGAGGCATTCTAAACTCGGCTACAGAATACCTGCACCATTCCGTAAAGGCATTTTTCTTTTCTCTACTGTCAGTTTAGTACTTTAAAACTTTGCCAGCCTCAGAGCACGATAAAACAGTAACCCTTCTGCACTTCCTTGGCATTCAGTCGAGGTCCCTCTAAAACCTGAGGCACAGCAACCCTGCAGGAGCCAGGCTGAGCGCCGGGTGCCCTGCACAGCTCCGCTGGCCCACCCAGCCGCTACCGCCCCAGCACACATCACAAACCCAGAGGTACCAGGAGGATACACTGCCGCCAAAATATTTTTTGCTCAGACTGAAGTCACTGAATTTGAAAACACTCCTCATGAATCACAAAGGAAATGAAATACTGTCCTACTTAACAGCAGATAATCAAGTGCCATGACCTTACGGATAGAAGCTCTGCCTGGTGCATGATAATGGCTGCAGGAACGGGTACATCTGGAGAAAAGAAGTCTGACGTATTTGCATTCTTACACTGAACAAGGTTAATAACATTCATTTACCAAAATAAATACTTGCTTCTGTCTTATAAATGTGTTCACATACTAGGGAAAATGTAACCATGTAACCAATGAATTCCTAAGACATCAAAATGACCGGGTGTTGATCTCTACACAAGTACTTCAAACATTCACACACTAGCATTGTTACTTGCAGAAGACGAAAACTGAAATTGTTTCATGGGTGTTTTCTTATAAATTTTGCTATCATTAGCCTCCTACTGTACTTAACACCCCCCAAAACAAGTTATGATACATGACATAATCTTTGTTGTGCAAGTAATTCATTTTCTTTTTTTATCATTCTTAATCGTCACTATGAGGTTGACCAGGTGCCAGATACTACACTAATGGGTGTAGTACTGCAATCATTTTTGTCTTATTTTGCACAGTTCTGAATGTGGCATAATATTGCCACATTGGAAGTGTAACGTTACAATAAATATCACATCTGCAAAGGAGTGATTTTGCCCATCACAGGATTCTCAGGAGCTAAAAACACACCACTCTCCCTCTAGCCCCTACTTTTCTTTTGAATATCAAGGCACACATTTCAGATAAGGCTCAGATGGAAAATTGATTTTCTGCAATTTAAGTTCTGTCCTTGTGTCCTTCACGCCATCATCTCAGTTTGAGTAATATCATTCCTTGCCATGTAATCACATCTTTATTAAAGCATTACTGTAAATATTACATTGCTTTGCTAACTGCATATTAAATTGTTCCATTTTGTTACAAAGTTTTTAAAACCTAAAGAATTTCTTAACTCTCATCTAGCTAACAGATTGAACCGTGACTGTGTAACAGATTGAGATCTCCATAACGGGTGATCACATCAAAAATCCTCTGGAAGTCTGCTACCCCTTAAAGGAACTATTTGAGATGCAGGGGAATACAGTTATGAGGGAGAGAAAGAGAAAAGGAAACTAGTGGATTCAGTAAAAGAAAGGCACACTTTATGTCAGATAACCAGATTTGCTGACAAGGGAGCACAAAGACACAGAGGAGAAAAGTTCTGACTAATTTATTTATTGTAACCAGAGGACGATAAAGAGTACCTGTCTGCTTGATTTAGGGATTAGTGCGAAAAGCTTGAGCTTATCTGATTCAGAAAATGTCTTACATCAGACACAGAAAACTTTTGTGCTGTGCCCCTATAAAATTCTAACAACACTGACCATTGAACAGAAGGGAACTAAAAAGATGGTAACTGACTACCATGTGAAATATCAAATTTGCCAACTGCTAGGGAGTCCTGAAAACAGGGAGTAATGAAACACTTGGTTCATTGGGATGCATCAGAAAATCTTTGGCCAGGTCAGTGGTGAATTTTTAAGCTTTACATTCTGGAACTATTGAACAATAGATCAATAGCTCACAAGAGGCTGTAGAACTGGTAATAAAAAAAAGGCTGAGAAAGAACGCTCTGGGCACTTCTATTGCTTATATAGTGTTTAAGTATATGCTGTATAGTGTGAAGCATCATCAGTCAGGCACAGGAACGTCAGTTTCAACAACAACAACAACAAGCGGGTGAACACCTGATACATTTAGAGATACAGGTTACCAACACCTCCAAACTACTGTAATTAAGAAGCAGAGCAAGGAAGACAGTTGTCTGCATGCATGGCATTCAGCTTACGGAATCGGAACAAGGTTTACATAAAGGTTTCACCAAGTGATATGTTTAAATAAAAACGAGAAATCAATTAAAAAAAAAGCAACAGCAACAAGAAAAACCAACAACAAAAACAGCACATCCGTAAGAGGAGAAAAATGCATATTACACACAATTCTCAGGGTTCCTTCTTGATGTTTTTACTGTGCTTGATGAAACCAAGGCCGCCCAAACTGCCCAAAATCACATCACAGAACTAATCATGAAGTCTGAAAACAAACAAACCTTTAATATGCCTCTAACACACAGTTCTTCCTTTTTCCACATACAGCAAGACCATCATTTCCAAAACTCCTCCAATGTGACAACACGATGGTAATCTAATTTAACCAAACTATTCTCTTTCCCGGAATGAAATGCCACTTTTCTTCCCTCTTTAATGTCCATTTCACACAACTTCATTCTTAATGAGACTGATCCATATGTTTTTGCTCCTGAATATTGTGTTCAGTTAATGGAAAATTGTGTAACACTATAAAAACCTTCCATTATTTGTTCCAGTCAGCTCTGCATTCTCCTCAATAGCTGCTGTAACTGCTACTTTCAACCAAATGTCCCGCATCCAACTCGTTCTACTTCTGAAGTCAGCCCTCCCATGAACTCAAGTTTACTGACACGCCATCAGCATGCAGATCCCTTTTCCTTCATTTCCTCCCTCCTTGTTGCATTGTACATGTATACAAAACAAGACAAAAAACAACATACATCAAGGACTCGCCCAGGCAGTCTGCAGCAAAGCACTGTACACTAACTGACGCATCAAAACTACCATTTAGGTTATTAGTTAACAATTAAACTTTCAAATATTTGCTTTGCTGATTACTAACAAATCAACAAATGCTCATTACCCAAAAGAAGCAAGTTTACATCATTGTTTACTTCTGCCGGTTCTTATTTTCAGTTACTAATCAATGAACAAAATTATGTATATTAACTAATCAGGGTTGGGTATTTATTTTTCGATAAAAATCAGGTCTAAGAATAATATAAAAGTAACTACATTTATGAGAAATGTGTGTAAGCGTAGACACACGCTGTGAAAATATTACAAAGTTCAATGAAATTACTAGCTTCTCTTCTAATGTAAAATAGCTTAATGACTTTTTTGATTTCAGTGGAGACTCCTGTGGCTCAAACAAGTCGCTCTGGCAGCCAGACAAGAACAGGGTGTTGTTGGGTCTCAGATAAACCCCGTTTCCATGACAGGCCACCTCGTGCCAGCAGAACAGCGGCACAGAGAGGTGTGGCACAGAAGGGCCTTAAGCACCACGAGAGAGCATAAGGCTGGAAAATATCCACTGCTATCAGGCACCCTGCATAGATGCTAGCAGTTTGTGGCTAGCTTGCTCACAAAGCAATGCTGAGGAGCCCTTCTGGTTTCACTAATACTCCTCATTTTTTTTCTAATGTATCTCGTGGCTCAGTAAGCAAAACATACAGCAGGGCACAGGAGCTCAAACAATTGATTCCAAAACCTTTGCAAGCAGCATGCATGAAAGTAGTTTTATTTAGGTTATGGTGAACAAGGCCAACAATTTCTGTCCAGTTTTATTTTGGTGAACACCCAGTAAATTCATCGATCACTGAAGAATGTCTCATGGCTATTGTTACTTCAGTTTTCTCTTCCATCCCTTCCCCATCTGATTTGATTTCTCCCAAACATACTAGCTCACTGTGGTCTAAATGACAGTATTTATCTTGGCCAATTTTTTTTTTTTTTTTTTTTTTGTTTCTTTAGCAACCTATACCTCTGATAGGATTTACAAAAACAATTTCCTTTTCCATATTCTGTGTCCTTGACAAAAAGAATACATCTTCTTTTCTCAAAAGGCTCAACATCATTATTCAAATATCACATCTTACAAAATTCCCTTGTTTCAGGCATGGGAATAAAAATTAGGGCTGGAAGTTGAAGAATTTCTTCTAGAGGGTGAAAATATGCATCATTTCACAATTAAAACCCCTCACAACCTCACTGCTTGGGGCTGCGGTAATCCTACACTAACTATAACTACTCATTTCAATGAACAGGAAAAGCAATGAGAAACAATAAGACCATGAAATATGCCATGAAGAGCCATACTAAATCCCAAGAGCCAAGAAAATCTTAACACAAGGGTGAAGAACACGCAATTCAGCCAGCTTTCCAGTTTGGACTTCCCGTGGACATAATTCCTCTCTTGGATAACACATTCCACAGGTACATGTAGGCATGCATTTCAGCTGTTTTGGACAGGACACACAGAGAATGTACCAGCTGCCTTTTGCTGTCTAACAAGAAATAGGCAATTTTTCTCAGAATCCTGTTATAATCAGGTATATAAAGTAACACCTCCAATACAGAACTTAACACAATGCGAAAGAGGAAAACATTTCATTACAGGAAAGGAACAGTCTTCTGAATCACAGCCCAACATTACTCTCCACTGCAAATTTCCACAAAACATTCTGAGACAAAAACTGTGTTTCCTTGCAGGCAGCCTGCCAGGCTCGTAACACAATTGTTACTGCTGGCCTGCCCCACACCTTGCAGATTTACTAAATACATGCAGTGCCAAAAAAAGATCAGCCAGTTCTCTGCAATACAACACAGGTGGTATGGGAGGATTTGCATACTGTTAATCACATACAAAATAATTTCTACTATTTTAAATCTTATTCAGCTATGAAACTGATATCATATTGTGAGGAAATGCAACTCTTGTTAGAATTAGCAATAGGGCTCCATAACAAGTCTGCCTTTAAGGTCTGCCAGCCTGAGCAAATGCAACTGATTATCATCTGACACCTTCATAAAATTTAACAAATGCAGAAGTTGAACTACTGCTATCTCATATGCAAGAGATTACTTTGTGAGGAAATAAGGTGGTTTACAAGATCATTTCTGGGAAATACTGGAAATTTGGAATATAGGTGTCACCTACATAGTTTGCTTCAAAAGTAAAGCTTCCTATTTATTTCCATGAGAAAACTACAACGGATACAAGGAGCACAATAACACTGTTTGATAGAGTGAATTCTCAGCTACAAAACACTATTCTTCAACATAGTCACCACTATGTGACTATGCATTTTCATAGAATCATAGAATCCCCAAGGCTGGAAAAGACCTACAAGATCATCCAGTTCAACCATCCACTTATCACCAATAGTACCCACTCAATCATGTCCATCAGTACAACACCTAAACTTTTCTCAAACACCTCCAAGGTCGGTGACTCCACCACCTCCCTGGGCAGCCTATTCCAGTGCCTGACCACTCTCTTCAGAGAAAAAGTACTTGCTAATGTCCAACCTTAACCTCCCCTGGCACAACTTGAGGCCATTCCTTCTAGTCCTATCACTGGTTACATGGGAGAAGAGGCCAACCTCCACCTCACCACAACCTCCCTTAAGGTAGCTTTAGCAAGCAATAAGGTCTCCCCTGAGCCTCCTCTTCTCCAGACTGAACAATCCCAGCTCCCTCAGCCGCTCCTCATAAGCCCTGTGCTCCAGACCCCTCACAGCTTCGTTGCCCTTCTCTGGACACACTCCAGGGCCTCGACGTCTTTCTTGCAGTGAGAGGCCCAAAACTGAACACAGTACTCGAGGTGCGGCCTCACCAGTGCTGAGTACAGAGGGACGATCACTTCCCTGCTCCTCCTGGCAACACTATTTCTGACACAAGCCAGGATGCCAATGGCCTTCTTGGCCACCTGGGCACACTGCTGGCTCATGTTCAGCTGAGTGTCGAACAGTAACCCCACGTCCATTTCCTCTACACAGTCTTCCAGCCACTCTGCCCCAAGCCTGTATCATTGTCTGAGGCTGATGACCAAGAGCTTGCATGCAGCACTCATAACAATCTGTACCAGTGGAGGTGCCCACTGTTGCTGTTGCCACTGCTGAAATTTACCACCTACCACCTCATTATGCTCACACCCACTGTTTGGTCTCCATAAATATTTAGCAAGCATCATCGAATGTCACTGGGTGCCATTTTTTTCCACATGGAGGAATTCAATTCCACACCTTCGCTCCATATGCACTTCCATGTCAGACCCCCTTTTGTCAGAATGCCCCTCCGCTGCCATCTGACACATGGCAACAAAACGTAATGCAATATCAGTGGGAAAGTTCAACCTCTACTGCCATCCCGCCAACATCTACCTCTGACTTCATGAGCCAATGTAATAAAATAGCATGCATTACTTTCAGAATAGCCCTCATACTTCAGCACAGAGGGTGTCTACACCTTTACTACTTGTGCCACTGGAACATCCTGCAGTGATACAATGGACCAAGCAATGATCTGGATTTTGAATGGATCTAAAGCTCTGAAAATGACATCAAAAGGCCTAGAAGAATAAGTGTCTACACTCAGGTCAAGAACATTATGATTCTGGGAAATGAATTTTCAGGGCTTGTACAATTATCTTCCTTCTATGCCACAGAGTTAGACAGAGTTACATAAAATCATAGAACAATACTGGTTAAAAAGGACCTCTTCTCAAGTTAACTCTGTCCAACCCACAGATCTCATAATTAAATAAATAATTCTTAGAAAAATCCACATTTTGTAGACTTTCTGGTACCTGAAATAGGTGGAGGAACAGAAACATATGAGCTACCTTTGCTACTGACTACATCAGGGATCTACACTAGTTCTCAAAAGTGTACCAAATCCTCTCATCCATGCAGACAAACAATATGTAGTCTTCTCTCTCTCTCTCTCTCTCTCTCTCTCTCTCTCTCTCTCTCTCCCCCCACTGTTTAGACAAATTATACAATGTACTTTTACATGAATAATGCAAATTATTTCTAGAACTTCTTAAAAATTTTTATTAACTGAAACCTTTGTGAAATAGATGACAGCAAGACACAGTATTCAAGTGACTCCAGCATCACAGCTTCAGGAACCAGAATAAATGTTTCTCTTTGCCAGACCTGGCACATTCATAACTTATTTGTAAATTGGGAAGACTGCTTCAAAGCTCTCCCATTCAGTGATGAAATCACACTCTCCTGGTAACCCCAAGCATGTCGTATATCTCTGTCAGAACAAAGTCCTCAATGAACAATAAAGCAAAATACCACCACTATTCTTTAGCAAGAAATCTGCCAGTATTCCTGTGCTCCGTACTTTCCCACACATATGAAAGAAACAGCTGACACTTCAACATAATAAAGTAACTTGAATACTGATTTTAAAATAAAGACCTGCCTCTCTGTTATTCTTACTTTTTTGGGAATTCTTGTATGTTAAATAATGTCTTCAATTTTTGTTTATTGCTATCTAGTTGCAAATACTGCATTTCTTGAAGAAGATGAGTATTGAATAACAAGTTAAATTTACTAAATACTAAGATTTTCTTGACTTCAGATTTCTTTTTCCTTAGAAAAAAAAAAAAACAATGAAACAGTAATAGAATAATTTATCACATCAATTTACTGAAATATATGCTGCTTAGGCCAACACAGATCAGCAGATGCACTGCTGCATGAAGTACTCTCTCCTGCTATCACTTACATGGTAAAATTTATACCATATCAAGACAGAAATTAAAAGTGGGATTGAACTATCCTGCCAAGCCTTGAAATTCTAGGGTTTCAGATGTTTAAGAATACACAAGTTCAGAAGATTATTAAAATTGCATTTATACAGAATGCATTTATCTGTCAAAAGCCAACTGATGCAACATGATAAGAATATTTTAAATGGCAACATCCTAGAAAAAAATAATCAAAACACTGCCTAGGATATGTAAAAGAACAAAATATGCTACACAACATCACTAATACAATTGAGTGCGAGCAGCTCAGTGCTACATAAGAAAGCTGTGAACTAATCTACAATTTGAAGTAGAATAAACCAATATCCGAGCTAAATTGCTCCTGAGGCAAAGCTCGTAGATTGAAACTCTAAACTTAAACATAAATAGCAGCACACTATACATAAACACAAAATCTCTTTTATTAGAAGTCCAGTAGCATTTATTTTAGATGTACATGACAAGTGAAGGTGATGCTGCGTGCAGTGCAAAATACTTTCATCCAAGTTGCAGAACTTATATCTATGCAAATAAGACAAAGTTCAAAATCAGCACTACACCTTTCCCTGCATGTACTAGCTATGACACAAAAACCTGAATGACCAATGCCTTCTTCCACTCAAGAACAATGGGGGCCTTCCAAAAACAACACAAAAGAACATCAAGAAATACAAAGCTTAAATTCAAAGTCTTCGCTTTGAGTAAGCAGATATGATCCTCTAATCTTACCATACAAACAACATAGCAGAATACTTGTAATTTAAAACTTTTTCCAGAAGAGGTCTCAAGCTGTCAAAGCTTAATTAGCTTAGTAAAGAAAAACAACAACTACAACTACAACAAAACAAAACAAAGAGAAAGTTCTGCCAAAGAAAACCATATTCTGACCCAGATACAGAAAAAAAGTCACCTCGTGGTAACTGGCAGCTAGTTAAGACACATGGAAACCAAATATCACAAGCTTCAGAGGCTTCTGGAACACCAAAAAACAGTACATATAAAACTATATTAGCAAGCATTACACAGGAAGGATAGATACTGTCCTTCAAAACGCTGAGGAACATCCTACTGATCTACATGCTTTACTTTATACCCATCTCAAAGAACCATGTATATATACTCAGCTAAAAAACTAACAGAACATAGAACTACTGCTTAAAGCAATGTACAAACTACTTGCTTTCACCAAGTCCTGTTCACTTTTGATTAATTTTCATGTTTAGTCTAGCAATTGAGTCCCTTAATTGGCTGATTAGAATCCGATACAAAGTATACACTGGACTTCTTCCGAGCAAATACTTCAGTTTATTGAGAAAGACATCATGTTGAAACAGCTGCCAGATTATGTTTAATGCTTAGTTTACTCACCTATATCTTACTTCGTGAGTGTTTAGCTTGGATTGATGATACACTAAACCTCAACACGGTCACTCAGGAAAGCACAACTTACGTTGCAGTACAGATTTACAGTGGCAAAGTACTGGAAAGGCACACAATTTTGTTAGGTGTATGAAAATATTTCATAAAGCACATATACATCTTGATTGTTTCAAAATGCAAATTCTTTGCCAGAGTTTATTTTTCACGTCAGAGTGCTCACAATTGTTAGGATACCAAACTGACCTAGGATATCAACTAACAAAACTGCCCACAACAGGCATTCTAATAAAGACACTGTGACATGACCTTACCATGGATTTTGTTCTCCACCTTCAGGGATAGCATTATAAGGGGAGATTGTTTCACCAACCCAGGCAAATATGCTGTCATTGCTCTTAACGGTTTCCTTCCATGTTTATGAAAGCCAGTGCACTGAGCCTATCACAAGTATCTAACAAAGATCCTGTTGAACAGTTGAAGATGTGTGAAATTTGATCCTTACAGACTGTTTAGTTAAAATTTCATTGTCTATTACAAACATTTAACTTCCAGAAATATCTGAAAACTGAGTGAATTCATGCAATGGTGTACTAAGAAAACCACTTGTTTTCATACCAATAAGGAAATATTCAAAGCCAAACATTGTCTCTCTATTCCAAAGTTGTAAAGGAAAAACAGCTTCCAAACAATGTAACTTTAATACCTCTTGAATCTTATCCTCTGATGTAATGTGCATAAGAAAACATTTACCTCTAAGCCCATAAGTTCAAATACTACTTAAAGATTAAGAATTAACCGTGTAGTGAACCACAGCCCTATGTTTGCTAGCACTAGTAAGTACTTGCTTGCAAGATGCACTGCCTGGAGAGGAGTAAAAGTGACAGCTGAGTTTTACTAGGAGAATATAGCTATGAGATGACACAGTGGAGACTAAAAATGCAAGACAAAATTGAAAAAAAATCACTCTAATAATCAAAAATTTAATAACTGACATTTACTAAGATGTGAATTATCATACTGGATTAATTTAACCTATATCCCTCAAAATGAAATGCAACTTAATTACCCTATAACGCCACAGACAACCATACTCATCACCTATGAGGAAGAAGAACCATACTGTTACTCTGGACTAATGAGAAGAAGGTGACAATGACTCTGTTCAAAAGTTAACACCATTATGGGAATTTATCATCAGTTAAATTAGATATGCTTTTCCATCAGAGATTACAGAAGAATGGAATTCATTGCATGCATCTACAGAAGAATTTTTTTCAGCATAGTACACATTCCCTGCTAAAAAAAAAAAACAGTCATCTATATTCTTCTATTATATGATACCATTTCATTTCAAGAGTAGTACCTGCATTTACTACTCTAAGCAAAGCAAGGAAAAGAGGAAGAGAGAGTTGTTCCAGGCACGGGTTCACACAGTACACCTGAGCACAAGTAAGATTAGTGTTTCTGAGAAGAAATCAAAAAATAAAATTAAAAAAGCTATACTGTTTCTACAGCTTCACTTTCCTGTGAAGGATCACAAAGAACTGTGCCATATTACAACAGATGATAGATCAATATTAAGATAATGACACAGGGTTATTACAGTCTTGCACATTACAGTAAGCAAGAAAAAAAGACCTTCTATGCATATGGAACTTGAGAAAATGAAGGGATTGAGCATTTACTCTGAAAAGACCCACTGTATTAAATACTCTTACAAATTATTATTTGCCAATGAATTTTGCATTTCAACAAGCTTTGTTTCCTATCATTGTATGACCTATAATCTTTCAGCTGCACAAAACATCCACTGGCTATGCTCCTTTAGCTTCACAGTGGCTGTAGATATAAGTAGCCCAAGAACAGAAAGGCTGAAAGAAATCACTTTGTCTGTTACCCAGTAAGGAACTGTGTATCACTTGTCAGAGACCTCTTCACTGTGCCTGAAATCTTCTCAAATGAGTACCTCTTTCGATTACTGTTCTGCAAGCAGCTATGAAATACTCCTCATCTCCCATCTTTTATACACACTAGTTAGAGGGCTGAAGTCAACAGGAACCATGCTATGGATTTCAGCAACACAGAATTGTATGTATTATTCCACCAAATTTCCAAAATTTGGGGATAAATATAATAAAAGGATATAATTTTGTATTTGTAACATTATACACTACACAAGAGAAATCTAGGGGTTAATGGTTCAAATCTGACTTCATTTTCAACAATACATTGTTGTAACTGAAAAAGGCAAAAATATCTGACTGATATAAGTATACCATTATAAATACTAGTTGATGATAATGCCATAATACTTGTAGGAAACAGTTTTTGAGCACAAATCCAGAGTTCTGATGATATAAACTAAACCTGAGGAGCTGAACTATTGAGAGGGTTAGAATCTGAACAGCCTTCTAGTCTGCTTATGGTAATAAAAAGAGACTTAAACTTAAGCAGTATGGTAAAAAAAAAAAAAAAAAAAGGAGAAGAGGTCACTATGTCAAGAGAAGCGGCATAGCAATCTGTTCCATACTAATCCTGGAGGATCCCTGCTGTACTGTGTAGGGCATTTCTGGAAGTAACAGAACCTCAATGATGAGAGTTTCATAGAAGCCCTTGTAACAACTCAAAACCACTAACCTCAAAAAACTTACATATGGAGAAAAAAAAATAGAACGCATCTTTCAGACCTATAGATTATGTATGAATAATTTTCCATATATTCCAGTATTTACTTTATTCCTCAACAACTAGGAAACAGGGCTTGGAATAAATAATCCTACCTTTATTTTATTTTTGGTAGTTTTACTGGAAACACATTAAAAATATGTTATTAGAAACACAGCACAACTCTCCAGAGCTTGAAAATATTCTGCATTCTACCTCCAAGTTAGGTAACTACTTATTAAAGAAATTCTAGGACAACACCTAACTCCAAATCTCTGCAAGCTATCTCATTGCAAATGAGAAGTCAGGACTCTGCAATGCAGTCTACGGTGAAAAGGAAAAAGGTGCATTTCAGAGGGGACAGTCTCTCAGGAACCTCAATGTAATAGTGAATGAAAGATAAGAGATGACTCCTCAAACAGATCTCAGAAAAAAGTCTGAATCCCTAATACTATCCAATTCTTCTGGAAAAAAAAAGACTTAGCAGGAATTGCAGGAACTCACAGGCTAGATTCAATCACACAACTTCCATACAAAAGGACTACTCGCTTCAGTTATACAAATTCTGGTTAAGTCTGAGAAAAAAGAAGTGTGAATACTAAAGTAGATGTTTGTATAGTGAGAACTGGGAAGCTGAAGGAGCAGGTAATTTGATTGTCATGTAAAATGATGCTCAGAAGCCTGACTCCATCAAGGAATCAAATTTAGAACAACTTTTAAATTAACTTAGTTAAATAACCACAGACTAAGGAATTCAGGTAAGTATGCATATTCAGCAGATGAATTTTAAGAAGAGATTTTTCTATATTGAATTGTCAAGGAAAAAAGAGGTAGAAGCATTCTATAATTATGAAAGTTTTATCTTTCTAATAGAAAAAATTCAAGATTCATAACAGAAGTTTAAAATTCAGTCCTCAAAATATCTCCAATTACATTTTTACAGTGAAGCTAAATCATGGAGGAACGATCACATCAGGAAGATCTGAAGCTACAGCAGTGTCTGCACTCCAACGATCTACTCCAACAGACTGACCATGGAACTGTTCTAATCCCTTATCCTACCTTATTCCTACCTCATCTTTTCACTCTGGAGAGCTAATCCCTTTTGAAGTCCCACTGAACAGCTGAACTTCCCAACCAACATGCCAAGCTGTGTATCACCAGTTAAACCAGTTACAAACCAAGTGCTCTTGGTCTGGAAGGACTTCATATAAAATCCCTGAAGGAGAGTAGCAGCTTCTTAATTTATATAAAGCAGCTCAACTGCTTAGATCTTATTCTTTTCAACCCGGAGGTAATTTTGTCTGCATCAATCTTCACGTGTATTTACTACATATATACTTGTCATGCTTAAGACATTTCTGTCCTTTTCCATTGCTTCACATTCTGTTCTGACACAATTTGATTTCAACTACCACCACACATTTAGAAGAACACAAGTCAAATAGCATGGCAGTTTTTTTCTACTAATTAACCTTTGCGATGCTTTTCATATTTCTCTCACTCTACTACTTAACTAGATGCAGTAACCACTCTGACAGCCACACGTGCCTGAACTGACATACTGTTTCCTGACGCTGCAGACTTGACCAACTCTGAGCCACCTTAAAAGGAATGCCAATAACATGCATCACAGAAGTGATTTAGAAAATGAAGAAATCAATACAATAAATGCCAGTCCTATCCATCTTCCTTAGATCCATCAGTATCCAGAATAAACATACTTTCCTCATCTCATTTCTGCTTCTGCTGGCAGAATTTGAATACGTTATTCAAAGGCTTTATTACACGTAGAAGCACTTGCACTCATAAAAGTTCTGATCTTAATTTCCTGTTTTAGTCTTCATATTGTCCTGTATTCAGGAGACTGCTGATACAAACCGTAAATTTAGGCTACAGAAATGCAGGTGTATTAAAATATAGAGCTCATAATAAAAAATCAAAACAACAACAAAAAACCCAAATAACTTTTAATAAGACAGAGACCCACTTTTAAATGAAGCTACTTGCAAGTTTGATCCAAAGGATCCAAACCTTACTGCTAAGACTAGAAGACAAGGAGAAATCTGGCTGCAAGTGCTGCTCTGTTGTTAATTTTGACAGGGTACTTTTTAAAGGGAATGAGTCCTGACAGCAGCTAAAAGAAGAGATGTCTTTTATTATTCTTAATATATCAATTCTAGTGATTAAGAGAGGCATTTGGTAAATTAGAACATGTGGTTTAGCCTGTACTGTGTATTAAGCCACTGGAAGTTGCACAAGCTGCCTTTATGAAAGATGAACCAATATACTATATACATATATTATGTTTCCCCCAAATAATTGATATTATTCTTATGACATGACACAGAAACTCAAATTTCAGGATCAAATCACAGGGGCAAAAATTACAATTAATCTTGAGAATCATCAAACATCATTGAGTGGAAAGAGGGCAAAACTGTACTGATGTATTCCCTCCTAAAAATGAATATGTTACAGTGCTCAAAATAGGTTGAGGATTTTGCAAACTAGACAGACAACAGCTGGAGGCTTCTGGAATCCTAGAGAAAGAGGCCACCTGAATTCTTTTTAGTGGCAGAGCCCTTGGTCTTCCAACACACACTCAATTTTCCACTTCCAAATGCTATTTAATAATCAAATAAAAATCATGCTTTATTTAAAAAAGATTATGTCAATACATTTCCTTAAGCCCTTTTGGGATTTCCTGGCATTAACACCACATTCAATGATTTCATTAATCAGGACCAGGTATTTCAAGCCATGTGGGATCCGAGGCAACGTATTTTCAACTTCAGATTATAACTGAGAAAACAAAGCTTTTATTCAATTTTTTATTTTTATTTAATAAACCTGAGCATATACACCCTCAGAAAACCCTGAAGCATGTTCAGTCTATTGAACCTCTCCTCATAAAAGCTAAACAACTATATAGGAATCAAATATTAACGCCTAGTGATCCTGCTTAAGGAAATCAGTTTGGAAGACTTGTGAAAAAGTACTAGCAGACATCTGTAAATTTTACTGCCATGAGAAATAACGTGGATTTGGTTGAAAAAAGTCAACTCACTTGTACCAGTAAGGTTGTGGTTGTCAAGAAACGTGCTGCAGAAGTCTCAGCTTTTCACCACAGCTTATTATCCAAAGCAAATTTAATTCTTCAGATCCACGTCTTATCTGCTACCTACATTTTTATCAAAAATTTTGGCCTTTCTCTGATAACTTCTGAATGTAGTTACGCATTGTCACTGTAAAACCTTTAATACGAGGAACAGTTGATAAGATACAGTTTAAAATAATTTACTGTCATCATTTCCTTGTTCTTTATCTGTATTAAAAACATTATGTAATCAATTCTGTTTTTCTTCTTACTATTGCTCTTGACAGTATATAAATTTTTCTCTAGATGCAGATCTACGTTGGAAAAGCGTGTCATATATTCAGTTTATAATCCAAACTAAACAAAGCGATCATAAAAGCAAATCCACAAAGAAAGCAGTGCTTCTGATGCAAATGTTTCCTCCACTTTCACCCAACTAGTGGATATAAGAAAACCCAAATTAGGGATTTACATCATTACTACATAACAAAACAAAACAAAAAAAAAGAAAAAAAAACACATAAAACCAACAAGGACAACAACAAAAGAAAAGCAGTTTTTGTCTTTCGCTTAATTCCAGTTTCACAGCATACATATGGATATGAATAAGTAAGGGATTCTTCACCCTAACTTCTTGCACAGCAGCTTGAGGAAGGTTTCAGATTAACATAAATGATAATACACACACATAAGGGTATCTTTGAAAGACATTTGATAACTTGTAAATGTAATGTTTACAGAGATCAGGTCAAGTCAAAAGGTATTTAATATAAGTAGTTAAGTTCTGTAAATCTGTTTATGACTGCTTAAGGACATGAGATGACTTTAAATGCTCACTAATGTATACAGTGTACGTTTAGTGCAACTCATAGGAATTCCCATTCCAATTACTGTGCAGTCTGCGAAGACAAAAATGTACTAAATCAAGTCAGACTGCTTTATTTTCTTTGATTAGAACAGTTAACATTAATCATATATTGCTTCACGGATACCACTTTTCTACACATTCGCTGCAAAAATAAAAAGTAGAATGGAGTTTGAATAAAAGTACTGAAATAACTACAGGTACAGATGTTTACAAACACATTTCTATCAATATTTCCAAAGCAAGCAATCATGAGAAAGTAATTCAAACCTTTATTCATACTCAGTAAGTGCTTCAGGTCTCCCAACAAAAACAAGAGGAAGAATTTCTTTTAAAACCATTATGTGTTTTTTTCCCGGGTGTAATTTTCTGTTTATACTGTTTATAGTTTTACTTATATAACTTTCAAAACTCTTTGTGAAAACCATCAGAGGAGAATGATTTCAAGTCATTAAGCAGACCTGGGTGGCAGGAGGGGAAGACACTGGATTTATTTTTCCTTGAGATTTTCAGATTTTCAGACAGATAAGAAATTGGATTCATGCCACCGTGGAGTCCACCCTGTTTTTCCATGTACTAGGGAGTAAAATAGCCTAAGGATTTTTTCTAGGCTTTCCAAGCAACGGCTTTAATTTCAATTTCAAAATCTGTGAAATTAAATATCTACCCATCCATATGGAGACCCAGACATTTAGTCTCTTAGATTTATTAAACTCTATTTACGTTGATAATAGAATTGGGAGATACAATTTGGCACAGCAAACACAGGTTTAGCAGCCTAATTGCTTGGGTTTTGTACAGCAGATCACGTTAATGCTAAATGAGGATTTCCACAAGTCAGTCACTGCTGACTGAGAAGGAAAAGGTGGGACACACTGTGGTGATTTGGGAAGAAGCAGCTCTCCAGGGTCACAGGGCAGGAATCATCACACCAATCGGTCAACACAGGTGCACCAAGGGAAAAAAGAATGCCACAGCACAGACCGTCATGAATTACGCCTGTGTGTGCATAATCTGAGGACTCCAGACGATCACGCCTTGTCCCACAGCTCCATGGGGACAAGGAGGACAGGCCTTCACAGGATAGAGAGCTGCAGCTACTGTGAGCTAGTGAAGCAAACAAAATTCTGCTTGTACACGGAATTCCTTATAGTACAGTATTCATCTGGGCCTTGAGATAAAACTCATTATTCTGTTCAGCACTTGCAGCGACCACGCTGTACACTTTGCTCCCTTAAATATTCTCACATGTAAACAAACTTGGCACTGATTGCCCACAACACCTGAACCTGGTCTGACTTCACAGCCCTTGGTTCATGGGCCTTAGAGGAGTAAGAAAGCCATTGTGGAAAAATGGTCGCTTTGATAAAACAAGCACTAAGTGAAAAGCTTTCGATGATAACCAAGTATTTTGAAAGAATAACTGGATATTGAATATTTTAGATCCAGTATTACGATTAAAAAATAAATGAATCATCAGAGCTACATATTCTGTCAGTTCTTTTCAATAGTTTAATATTTCCTTCAATTTCTTTAAAGTTTTGTTATTGTTTTCCCTAAACTTATGTCCACATTTAATCACCACAAATGCACCTCCACCACACAGCAGATGTGTCATTAACTATTTCTGAAAAAAAGTGAAATAAAATCACCCAGCATGAGAATACTATGGAATAAGTCAACACTAGCAGATGGTGTTTATTTTGTCACTGCTTGTGTTAAAAATTCCCACCTATTTCATCAGTTTCTTTAAGGTGGAAGCCTCATGTAAAAAGTGAAAATGCTATTTTTTATAAGCTGTCACAGAACTCCTTAAAATATAACCGCTTGTTTTCATGGTTTCCAGTTTTCTAGGACATAGTGCAATACACGGGAGATGGGTTTGTAGAAATTTGACGTGATAGAGTGTTTTGCTAGTGGCTCAGTCTTTCAACACACAATCTGTTTTGTTTCTCAAGCAAATTTTGCAAATCCTTTAGTTCCAATACTGGTGTTTGCAAGACATATTCTGTAACAAGTGTTAAGTCTGTCCCTAGGAGGGGCACATGGTAGAACTATCAACTTGTTTTGTCCTAGGACCCAACTTACACAAGTTTTGGGGTTTTTTATTTTAAATATCCCCTTAAGAATTTCTCACATTCTTATTACATTATCACACACTTTTGGTTTAGACGATCTAGAAGATTATTTCTTAACAAAACAGCATGTTGCATGAAAAGCAATTCCACAATCTTGACTTGGCTACTTAAAGAAATCCTTGTTAAAATCCCATGCTAAAAACAGGTTTTGCTCATTTATTTTTCAAAGAATTTCCTTTGAAATGGAAAAATAAAATAGAAGAACTTTCCAAAATACAAACTTATGCAATCCTCAGTAAGACAAATTCACATTGGAAGCAGTGGAAACTAATTTCATCACTACTGTGATTTAAACAGAACTACTGACCCTAGAGATAAATACAATTTTGAACAAAGTAGAAGAACGTATTTGTACCTAAAGGTTACCGGACATTGGCATACTATTCGCACTGATGATTTTAAATGTCAAGCCATACAGAAATTAGACACATAAATCACATCTCTACATGACCAGTTGCATTTGTTTCTAAACATCACAAACACTGCAAGATAAAATCCAACCCCTTCTCTTCCTCCAGAAAAGGCATAATCTCTGTCATAACAGTTTGACTGATCATGTGCCAAAGTGCATGTGCAATTTACTTGCACATCATGGATTACCATAGGTTTTTGAGATACTTGCAACAACACAACAAATAGATAGCCTACTAAATATAGTCGTCCAAATCTCCTTTTGGTATTGGCAGGATTATACTTGTAGCAGAGTCTCAGGACTCTGTATTTAAGTCCAGATTTACACGTTCACAGTTTACTCGGGATCATTATGTGAAAACAAATAGCAAAGGTACTCAAACCACATTACAATGGCTGCAAAGTGAACGAAAAGATAGGAAATAGAAGAAGAAAGACTGCCAGGATAACCTCTGTTCCTGCATTATAATACTTTCTTGTAATTATCTGATTATATACGCAAGCCTTTCCCTCTACCCTCTAGGTCTCCTACTGCACTTAATGTTCACGCTGGCTTGCCCAAACTATAAAAGGAACAGATCCTTTTATCTTCATTAAAAAAATCCATCCTATTCAAATCATATCCTAAGCAGTGCATTATAACGTCCCTGGCTTTTATGTATTGCTCAGCATTACGCTATCTGAATGCTTTCAATGAATTAATGATTTTCACAATATTGTAAACTTACACAACACTACTTTACTAAAAAAGCCTGCCAAACCTAGAATCTTTTTTTTTTTTTTCTTTTTGGAATTCTGGATGCTATGAGATAGGTAAGATTTTTGTGTATTTCACAGAATCATAGATCATTTTGGGAGGGTTGGAAGGGACCTCACAGCTTGTCTAGTTCTGACCCTCCCCGCCATAGGCAGAGATATCTCCCACTAGACCAGGTTGCCCAATGCCCCAACCATCTTGGCCTTGAACACTTACAGGGATGGGTATTATTTATTAACAGTTGTTCCTCTCCCAGCAGAGAAGAAGTCATTGAGATTCTGCATGCTAGAAGGGACAACTTTTGTACAGGAAGTTTTTATCCTTTTTCCTTCCAAAGACTGAATGCAGAGCTGAAAACAATCATTCTGTCCTCCTGCCTGTGTTTCTGAAGCTCTATTTTAATACCCTTGTTCAGCACTTAACCTTTGTTCCAATCACTTGCTTAAAAAAACTCGTTTCATAGAATCATAGAATTAGCTAGGTTGGAAAAGACCTACAAGATCATCCAGTACAACCATTTTGCTCCAAATCAGCGGCATACTTCTCCTCCGCAAAGACTAAATAGATCAAGACATCTCAAATTTTGTTACAACACAGACCAAGCAAGCCCCCAACTAAATAAGCACACTGGATAACTGGATACCTTTAAAAGGAAAAAAATCCAAGGGCTATACTTATGGTGATACAGAGACTCCTCTTCTATTTACACAACATGCACACTGAAAGCTTTGTAACTCTATTTGGATGCATTCTCAGCCAGCTGAGGCTTAAAACCAAGGTTAGTGCCATCTGTCTGTTTTTGGCAGCATCTAGATTGATGTAAAATATCCTATGGCACTTTTAAAAAGACCAGAGTTAAAGCTTGGCTTTGGTCAGTTCCCTTGAATCACTAACATAATACAGTTGGCTGACATCAATGCCAGACAGAACACCTGTATCCATAAGCACAGTGCAACTTTCTTTAGAGGCAATGAACTACTTCACTTCCTATGTTAGGTATGTCCAAGTAATTAGATAAACATTAATGAAAATAAGTTCTGTTTTTTCTATTGCTTTTCTTAGTTCAATTATTTTGTTAAATGCACCTTACCACCAAGCTAGTGATTAGAACTAATACTACTGTCAAATATTTTTTATGTCTGCATAATTGGTAATAATATCCTCATGTTCTTTTTTATTTCCAGAGCCCTGAACAAACACAATGCTAAAAATTAAAAGCAAAACAGAAACTAAGCTTATTTTAATTGGGGAGGGAATCAGGTGCTCAAGGGAAAGAACAAAACCAAGGGGGAAAAAAAATTGATTAAAAGCACCAAGGTTTCAAACGAGAAAAGACACTGTTCACATGGATACAATTTATAAAACCTTTCTATGATCCTGGAAAATGCTCTCAAGTATTAGTGAGATCTAGTATAGCCGAAATATCATAACGCATTCATTTTAGCTGTGCCAAAATCACTTCTGCAACATCAATAATCACGAACACTTCAGACATGCAAAGTTATTTATCTGAACATTTCCATTCTTTATACAATTTCCAACTTTATTATGAACCATACAGATGCCATCTGGGGCAAATTTTACTATTACATATCAGAATTATGGAAACTAAAATCACCGAAAGCTCTGGCTCCCATTCTTCTAAGAAGCATGGAAAAACAAAAAGGGCCTTATTTCCAGTTTGAAAACATACTGAGCATTCTTGGGTTGTATGTATGAAAGGGTTGCAGATGCTCAGCACTTCCCAGACTTTAATGTAAGAAACTGTCTCAATATATGTTTCAGTCACTGTTTGAGATTCAAAGCATAATTCCATTCAGTAGATTTCACCAACAATCAAATTACTATGGAAAGAAGAGTATCAGGAAAAAAAAAAAAAGGAGTAGTGAGAAAAGTTTTTCATGTTTCATTTAAGTAAGCAGAATATTATTCCTGTTTAGGGCCCAAGTACAGCAAACCAATTACTTAAGTGCTTAAACAAGACACCAAAACGGAAGGGTATCTTACATGCATATACTAGGTCACAGCTGCAAAGGAAGAAGAGTATGAAATATCAGGATATGTCTCTCACCTCATTAGGCAGGCAAATATAGGGCAAAAACTGCAGTCTTGATGACAAAAGACCTCATAAAAACTAGTAACGTGCTGATACTATAAATTAGTATAGGTGTACATATCCAGTGAATTAAAACTATGTTTTGAATTCAGTAGGAAGGTGTCACCAAATCATTATTTTTGCAGTAAAATATAACACAGATTTAAGTTATTGTACCTTTTTGTTTTTTTTTTTTCTTTTCTTTTTTTCACCTTTTGGTGAGGAGGATATTGCCAGCAGTTTTACAGACATCCACCTCCTCCCAAGGGACTTTCGCCCGCAGGGAAACAACAAGGGGCAGGACAAGGTTGCAGCACTTCAGAAAAAGTTGTCAGTCAACTATTACATACAAAAGCAAAAACAACAAAAACCACTAGCAAAACGTAGTCCCTAAAACACAAAACATCAGTCCCACAGCAAGCATGACTGCCTAAATCTGTATATCGTGGATCAAAAATATACAAATCAAAATGAACACAGCTATTACTAAATCTCTCATTAAAGTCAGGTTTAAGAAACTCCGAAGCAATGTCCAGAACATGCAAGCTTTCAACAATGGAATAAAACATATCTAACTGCTCTTGTGAAAATACTGCCAAATACAGGTGCGATATTGTTTTTAACTCATGCCTGTTGTACCCAAATCTGGCAGCTCTTACACATCTTAGTTCATTTTTTCTCCATGAGGAAGCTCAGTCCTGTGAAGCACAATGTTAGAGCAGGGAAACTGCAGCTCCTTCCCCACCCACCGAAGACGTCCAAAACCAAAACTGCCCCAAGTTAGTTCAGTCAGGGAGGTAATATGCAAAAATGAAAGAGAAATAAATAGAGAGAGATGACTCTTATTCAGCAGAATATAAATACCCAGGAGGAAAAAAAAAAAGAAAAAAAATCCCACAATGCATAAAAAGCAGATAGTAGAACTAGAGTAATCACTGCAAACCCCACAAATTCTAAACTAGGATCTAAGTTCACAAGGAAAACAGATTAAGCAAGATAAAAACCTTACGTATTAGAGAGTTCTTTGTCTCAGCCAGCTGCTGCCAGCTTGTCTGTCTGTCTTTCAATTTCTCAGAAAGGTGTGTGTGAAAATCTAAATGAAATAAAACAAATACATTTTAGAGATGGCTCCTTCCATTCCATTCAGTTTTGGTGTAATACAGCCAATTGAATGGTTCACCTCCTCCCACCCAATATGTCTTTGCATATTTAAAAATAAATCACTCATTTTTTTTTTTTAAATTTTTATTTTTTATCTGGACACAGAGAATTTCACCTTTTTATTAACCACTCTTAGAGACGTACTGAGAAGTAGTACTACTGGTGAGATGTTGCTTTTCAGGAGGTACATATGCCCATTGTTCGTATCATTAACCATGAAAATGGGAAGTGGAGAACAATCTGTACACAGTACGTTAACATGAGGTCCGTGAGAATTTTCCCAACATGTTGTACAGTATGTTTTCAAGATCATAGTATGTTACTTTAGGTTTATTATCTATTAGTCCTATTAATCAATAGTGTCACATTTTGCATTTCTCTAAAATATAAGTTTAATTATCTGAAAGCAGACTCTTAGGACACGTTTGGAAAACAGACGCTTTCAGCTGCTAGAAATCACTTCTTACACATTTACTGCAGCAGCGCGTTGACTTTTACATTGATTATCAACAACACTGGGCTCGTTCTGCTATATCTCAACCAGATATGATCCAGTGGAAAGGCAGTGTTGAAAGGACAGCAACTGTTTTTCTTCATTGTATCATGAAACTCTCCAGCTTTAGGAAGCCAGATTTTAACACATGAAGAAAAAAATCTTACTTTAGCTTTAAGTCACCTTACTTTTTGGCGAAAAAGAACATATAAACAAAGCTTTTTGTTTTACAGCTAGTTAAAAAGTAGCTGGATTTTGGAAACGTGATGTAATTATAGAGACCCACTACATCTGAAAACCACAAAATTCATTGAAAAATATTATTCAATGTGGCAATAAAAAACAAGAGTTTCCAGAGATAGTAAACTGAAGTCACAAAACCTATTTTTATGCATTTACATGACTTTTCTTACACCAACAAGAAAGACAAGAACCCTAATAATTATTTCAGTTCTCATTTCTCACTGCTTTTAAGGCCTCTCTAGGGAATGATTCAACTTGATACATCTCAGGTCCAAATGCTTAATAATTTAGTAAGACAATAATTTAATTCTGCACCCAGATAAATATAAAAATATATATATGTTGTAATATATAATATATAAATAAATATAAAAATATAAATATGTTGTGTATATCACAGTAATATATTATATGCACAAGAAAAACCAAAACACCAAAATGTTGACACTTAAAGCTAAACGTATTGTATGTTTTAGAAAATAGAAAAAGATGTAAGACAATGCATTAGCTATTTGTGAGGAGCACAAATGTTTCTGACCTAAATTGCCTGCAATAGTAATCATCTGTAAGAATGTTGGCTCTGAGTGTTACACAGCTGGCTTTCAGGGTAAACAGCAGCTTTTAGAGACAAGTTACACTTTAACAAAGAATAAAAACCAGATACCATTTACTAAGCTGGCTAAATGTCTCCTTGCCCGTGATGAAATTAAAGTTTGATGTGGTGTGACTGTAAGTCTTTTTCAGGTGTTTTGGCTCCTGTCTAATTAGATCATCTTCATTTTCGATGGCACAGGTTTTGATTTAACAGCAAGGAAGCAAAACAGCAGATTTTCAGTAATTCTCCACTAAAAAATAATACCATGAACAAGCAAGTGAATCAGATACACAAAATGTGGAGTACGGTGACTATCAAAACAAAAACTTTGATAACTGTAAAAAAATTATAAATGTGTCATCTTGCTTTTTCCATGCTTCCCCCCCCTCCAAATGCAATACTAAGTGTTTATAAAATTATTCTCATATTCTCATGTATTTGGTCATATTTATGTCAATAAATACACAAGTAGGAATATATCAAGAAATAAAGCACAGAATTGATTCTATGAGCACCACTCTTCTGTACAGTTTTTGTAGTTTTTAGTTCAACAGTTTCTGTTATATTACACCCTACAATATGCAAATATTTTAATATTTGATATACTGATTTTTGTTCCAGTAGTTTGTTTCAAGAAGGAATAAAAAAAAAAAAAACCATCAACAATTTGTTGACTGCCATTTTATTACGCTGCCCTTTACAAGCTTGTGTATGTTACTACATCAGTTACTTTCGCTCCTTCCCTCTGTAGGCACCTTTCAATATTTATTCCTTACAACTGCAAAGAGCACAGATGAGGATGGCAACTGTTCCCTCCAAGGCAGCTGAGCCATCCCTATTTTTTCATATGAAACATCTAAAACTAATGTCACAGAAGTAAGTTCCCAAGCTCTGTTTCTCCAACAGTTATAAAAAAAAGTTTGCTGCTAGTGCCCAAAGGAAATAATTATTTAAATGTTGAGTCACTTTTAAAATTGTGTCATCCAAAGAGAAGTCTCAGTGGGTATTACCTTGCTCTGACACTCACAGGGAGTTAAACCTAATTGCATTTAGGGTTATCTCTAGCAGCTACACTCAGAATCCAACACCCTCAAGAGAACTATTGTTCTAACTAATCTATTTATTAGGCTATTATTCAGATTTAATACAGTCTTTTCAAAAAAATAAAAAATAAAAAAACCTCAAAGGGATAGTAATGGATTTTGCAGTCATCAGACATAGATATGACCTACAATATCCAGTCCTGTCAAGTTAAAAAAAAAAATGCTTTTGTAAGGAAATCTTTAGATCATTAAGTTAATTTTATGCCTTATCATATGCCACATTTCACAGCTGGAAGGAGTAAAGTCCCTGTGAATTTACTACGCTCTCCTCTTACACATTCCTCTAAAATGCAAATCCCCCATGTCCAGAAGTTCTTTTGCTTCTACACAAAGAAATCTGCTTTCCATACATTATTTGGACGAATCTCAGTCCAAATTCAAAATCAATCTTGATACAGCTACTTTTAAATAACAGTAAAAGTACAAGCGACACTTACTTAAAAATGGGTGTCTTGTTTAAAAAAACAAATACTGTATTGCCAAAATCCATCTTCTGCAACATTCACAATGCTCAGACGAGCTTCTTGCCTCCCCTACAGTATTCAGTAGATTCATTTTCTTCTCTCCTCACATCACCCTTTTCAGAAACTGACCCTCTGCATTCAACATTCTATTACTTTTTAACACTCACTTCATCTCCCTCACATCCCAACAGGCTTCCGCTAGGCTAGGCACTCAGACAAGACCTACAGGAGGTCTTCTTGCAGCTCCGCAGAAATGCTGGCAGGGAAAGGCTGCAACTGCTCTTCTTACTTCCATTCCTTCCCAGCACCATGCCGTGGTACCCACAACAAAAAAGTGCCTGCACATCCTGTGGAGCCACAGAGGTCCCACCCAGCAAGGCCCAGCAGCCCCTTCTTTCTTCCAGCAGGGAGGCCCAGCATCAAGTCAATGTTCAAAACATTCAAAGAGACTTCAAATCATAACATCTTCCAGAATAAAACAAAAAAAGCTCTTATCAATGCAGTAACTTCAGTATCACTCATCATCTGACCCTCTCATTATGTAGCTTTGTTCTCTCTTGCTAAGAGCTACTGTTTGTTTGTTCTTAAATTGCTAAGTTAATTCACTGATGAGCATCAGCCACCTCTACTCTACTTTTACTTACTGATCTCTGTTCTTTCTACAGCAAGTTAGTTCTATAGAGAAAAAATCTAGTTACAGGTTTCAAGTGATTTACTTGGTAAATTCTAATTTATCACAATTCACAAAAGGAAAAGTAGACAAACTCACAATTTTACTGTATAATTTATTTGGGAAAAATCACTAAGGGAAAGAATTCAATCTCACATTTTAACAACTATCTCTTCAGTCTCTATATCACGATTGCTTACCGCTCTGAAACAAATTTATTCTCTGCACCCTTTGACAAAGAACACAAGTACAACCTGTAGTGAGTCAGATCGAAGATCTTTTATCACATCTCTGGCCTAAGGTAAAGCCTAAAACTAGACAAAACATACGCTGACAATTCTGCAGAATATTCTCCCAGACTCCAGAAGTTGGTGTTCCAGATTTCCTAAATTCTTCATTCAGTAGTTCTGGTTGACCTTTTCTCAAGTTACTCTTTGAGAAAGTGAACTGTAAATTGTTACTACTTACAAAGTCCAAATACAACAAGTCCAACAACTTCCCTGAATGTTATTTGTAGAAGTACGTTACAGTTCATATGTGATCTGCTATTGGTTAATTTGATGTTGCACAGCTCCCATGCAGGAAAAAAAGCAGTGAGCAATCGTTACGTATTGACATTCTCTATGCCACTCATCCCTGTGCAGACAATTGCCACAAGTCACCGTTTTTAACACTAAATATTATTAAACTACTAGGGTATTCTTCACAAGGAAAATATGCCATACGTTAGGTAACTCATGTCACTCACTCATGCCATCTGCTGTTTGACAACATCCTTCTTCAAACAGAAGGATGAGAATTCAACATAACGTTCAAGGTACGGACATCCCATACCTTTATGCAACGGCACTAATGACACCTCCTGTTTTGTTCTCTACATACACTTCCTGTTAGCTCATCTTGCACGTTGTACAAAGGGCATTGTTTGCATTACTGTAATTCTGAATGGCTATTCTTTTGTAGGACTGCAGTTGTGCTAGCACAGCTTTCCTGAATAAGGACAGTTCAGAGCCCAACACATTTCCTCATCAATTATGAACCTCTCCTGCTCTTCCCAGTCACTCAGCATCACAAGAGTCTTCATGACATTTTTCAGTCGTTGTCTTCACTACCCTAAATAACCCCTGGCATACAAAGAACTGTCAATTCACTGCACATCTTCTTTTCTTCAGCTCATTTGAAGAATGCCAAAATGCAGTTTACCGGATGAATGGAAAAACTAAGTGCAGAGGGAGATAGCAACATACTCAAAAGAACAAACCAATTCAGCTCTTCTAGGCAACAACTTCTGTTCACCTTACACATCATAGTATCTGCTTCCTCCTGCATACAAACATATGCTGGTAGCAGATACTCTCATCCATTTACTGACAGACAGAATCTAGCCTTAAGGACTCTGCCCAGTTTCTACAAACCAAGCAGACTATTTAAGAGCCAGAATAACTGCCAGGAGAAGACAGACATACATAAACACATTACAAGTTCATGCTGTGCACTGTTAGAAAGCATGAGAATGACTCAAAAGGGATAACGTTTTAGAGTAAATAAAGATAGAAAATACTTTCTGCATGTACCAGAAGATTATTTATGATGCGAAAAACACTGCAATATATATTCTATTTAAACTACAAATACCGACTCATGCGGTGAGTGACCTAGTTTCCTTTTCATTTTCAGTGTATTTTTAGTTATTCCCACGTGACTTGTGTTTTCATTAAAAACTTGAGAATATGTCCTTTTGAAGTCTGATGGAGACTGAATGGACATGCAATGCTTTGTAGAGAATACAGAAGCATTTTCCCCCCAATGTTCTCTCTCTCAAAGTCATACTTCTAACAGGAATTTACTTGAAGAGCAAATAAGTATAATTTGTTTTCCCCTCTTACCTTTCCTTCACAGGAATTTAAATGCAAATGTGAGGTAGCATGAACACCAACAAATGCATCAGCTGGTATTGCAGTCTAATGACAGCACTTACACACTTACAAAACAAAAGAGATGCTGCACTCTCCTGCTCGCTGCCACAGCACTCGGAACTCCAGCAGCATTCTGTACAGCTTATTTTTGCAACCAAATTTATAGATAGCCTTAGAAAATCATGGCATATTTGTACAGAGTTAGCGTCATTAATTTCCACAACCTAGTGGAATAACAAACAACATTTAATTTAGACAGAGATCTAGAATTTCAGAGCAGTTAGTATTTGATTTTTTTTCTAACCCTTCTCCAGCACTGAATTAAATTACACTATATTTTGTCTTATAAACAGGCAAAAATATTGCATAAAAACCTAGCTTCAAATGAAAGCTCGATTTCAGTCATGATCTTGCTAATCATATTAGGACATTCTAGGCTACTCTACAGATCTCTGTTTTTTAAATTCAAAAGGTTATGTGCATGTTGACAGCTCTGTGTGCTCATAAGGCTATTGCTGCTTAGCCTGTCTGCTATCACATGCTCCACGAATTCAGTTTGAAGCTGCAGTTTTCAAATATTTTGTCAATCACAGTTTATCAAATGCATTCTGTTAAGGCAGCTGTGAGAACAAGCTTCAGTAATGACAAGATGTCTTAGCTCCTGTTCATTCTATCCTCAAGTCATCAACTCTTATTTTTATCTCTGAGGAAGAGCAATACTCTGATTAGCTCTACCTGTTCACTAAGCGGGCAGTCGAGTTGCTGTGTTGGCAATGCTTCTGATCAACAGAACAAGGAGTATCAATAGATTCTCAGCAGGCCATTTATGGCTACTTTTTCCCTTATGATAAGTGCTATTCTGAAAATACTACCGGCACTCTGCACATAGAAGTGATTGAGAAAAAAGATACGGTGCAGGTTGTCAATTTATCCTGAAACAGTCTCTAGTGAATAGATAGAAATCATCTAAACCACAGAAGAAAACAGTGCTATTGCACAGAATTGCCAAGCTCCCCACAAAACATTGCAGACAAAATTCTGGCCTCTGTTACACACACCTAAACTCCAAATGATGTCAGTATACGTCACTATTTGCATACATTATATTTTCACCCTTATTATCATGGAAATGCCATAAGCATAAGGCAGTACATAGTCTATTTCCAAACACTTCAGCTGATCAAAAAGTGTGACATTTGATCCTATACACGGCCTCTTGTGGTATATAAGAATGTAGAAAAGAACTGCTCAAAAGCAGTTCTACTTTAAAAAGAATGTAGAAAATCTCAGTCTTCAGAACACAGAAAGCAAGGGAAAAAAAGCAAGTGATGACTTGAATTTTAGAAATACCAAATTCTTCCTGCACCAGTTGAAGTTATACAGAAAATAGCACCTGAAAATAGATCTTACGTGAACTTATGACAAAATTTTCAACTGTTTTGCATCATATTTATGACATATAAAAAAGGAAAAAAGCAATAAATGGGCCAGAGTAGTCTCAAAACTAAGAGAAAAATCCTTAGGATATGAATAGGAGATATCAGGCTACCCTAAACCACTGTCTCTTTGCCAGCCCTAGCACGGGAGAAGGTTAGAAACAACACTGGGGTGATGGCAAAGGTGCAAAAAAAGGCAGAGATAGGACCACAGCATATGAACATATCAATAAGCACGTGGGGAAAGCTAGCCTGATGTTGTTTCATAGCACTGTAGATGGGTTTTGTGAAAGACCAAGCTGAAATCAGAAGTACAGAAAGAACTGTTGCATCCTTTCAACACACCCCAACTCCCTCTTAAGACAGCTATTTTTAGATTATGATCCCTAAGGAAGCCATAAAGCTCATGAGAGAATTCTCAGTTCCAAAGAAAGAAAAACATTACTATTGGAACAACAGCATGAACATAGGCTTTTTGCTATTTTAAAAGGCAAATGTGTGCACTTTGCTGAATCACGTAGCTGCATTAAGAATTGGAAACTTTTGAACTCAATGCAGATGATGCTCAGAGTTCATAATGCAACGGGATAATCTCCCAAGTTTGAAAATCTGATGATACAAACTGATGGTGGCTGATCCTCCTGAAAAATTAAGATGATCATTATAATAAAACAGGACCAACCCTTGTCAGTACAGCTGATCAACTCGAAGAAACTATTAATATTTCAGTTTTACTGACATGTAGAATATGAAGGAGACTGAAATAAAAGCAACAACAACAACAAAATCAAGTAAAAGTCAATGACAAACTGCATTTTTTCAGCTTTCGCCTGCTCTACTTTTTCACTCCGTATACGGGTCAAATTCACCACATGATTTTAGATGTTCACAGAAAAACTACCTCAGGTTCACAGGTATTTTTCCTCATACAAAATTGTAAAAAAAAAAAAAAAAAAGCTACATAGTTATTATACTGCCTGTCCACTGCACTTGCCATGCTGGTATATAACAAAGCAATAAACTCAGTATGGGAAGGAAAAGTTGGAGTCAGCATGTCTGAAAAGACACTCAAGTAGGTGAGAAAGCAAACCGGCACCAGTGCACCATAGTGGGTTACTATTCTTTACATTCTACCCAGTCTTTAGCAACTGTAACAACACTTCAGAAAAGATACAAGATGAAACTTACTACTTCTGAGCTACGCAAGTAAGAGGTGCCACATTTGAAACAGCCTTTTCAAAAACAAAGATTTTAAGGTTTATCTTAATAACCTTTCCCTCCTACCTTTACAAGCTCCCACTGACAAAACCCTTCAAAACTGCTACAGGCTGGTCAACATCTCCAGCATGCCCTAAAAAAAATACAGGTGTTGTGTACTTAACTGAGACACTTAGACCGTGCCCCAATTCTAGACAGAGCAAACACCTGAAAGCAGCTATTTACTCAGTGGAGAGAAACAGGCATGGCAGGGATATGTGCAGAGAGAAATTTGTCTACCTAGCTTAAATGAATAAACTGAAGACAAATTGGTCTTCCTCCAGAAAGTATTCAAAGGCATCCACTCGCTACAGACTCTGTGAGGAAATCAAGTGCTTCAGTTACAAAATTGCATCATTAAGCACAAGCTGCAAAACGATGCAGACTAAACCTGTGGGTTTTTTTTTTTTTGTTTTTGTTTTTTTTTTTTTTTTTTACTCCTTTCTTTTAATTCCAGAAATTCCAGGTAAAAACAATCTCACTGAAAAAATTCTGGAGTGATTGGATAATATAAATTGAAACAGCAAACAGAGAAAATATCAGGTTTACATGCCACTAAACATGAAGAACCCTTGGCTGCAGGAAGGTAAGGATACAGCTGTTCCAGCCAGGCAACGATGAGAGCTCCTGTGGCTGAGCCCACAACCTCCACTGCCTCACAACATTCTAGAGATCCAGCAAGTTTTTCCACTTGCTTTGTTCCCGGTTTCTGATTGTCTGAGGAAGCTCACTTACTGCATGCATACTCAATTCAGATTCCACAGCACATCATCAGTTGAGGGGAAGAAGTGTGTAAGGGAACACAACGTTTTAAATTCATACCCCCAAATCCCGTCTACTTAGTCACTAAATGGAAAAGTGAAACCTTGATATTGAAATTCCACACTGACTTTCTGAGTAGATAATTCCAACAACTTATACATAGGATTTGCCAAACACCTCATCATAATGAGAATGTACAGAGATAAGACTTACTACAGTTCCAGTACATAAATAATAGTAAGAGAACATTCATGTGCCAGAGTACCTATGTGTATGTACAAATTCAGTGCAATATACATTATCGTGTCAGTTCTATTCCTTTAGACGATATAGAGGATGTGATTTTAATTAAAGGCAAAGTTTTTCTAATATTATTCTTGAAGACTTCAGTTGTGCATCTTTACAGATCATCTATGATGTTCCATGAGTCTACACCTAAAAACAGGACATGAATAGATCTAAGTGGGAAATTTAGGACAGTATCTGCATTGCATGCAGCAAATACAGCAGGCAAATACTGCCACGGTCTCCCTTACATGAAACAAGGGTACAGAAGATTTTTGTATGAGCAGAACTATGAGATACTGAGTTAATTTGCTTTCAAATATTAGAAGTAGTTGATTCTCCGCTCATTTCCATCTTTCTAAGAATCATCTTAACACTAACTACATTAATGTAACTGCATTAGTCCACTGAATGCATTTTCATAGTACAACGTTCTTCACAAAACCTTGAGGTTAATAAACATTATGTATACTGTATTTATTTAATATTTTAATTCTCTGTTTCTTAAAAGAAAAAGGAAGTATTTTCTTACAAATGTAGCAGTCTAAAAATGATGTAAGAGGGAAACAGCAAAATTGGGACATTATAAACTACTTTTTTTGTTTAGTGCATCTTGAAGAGGTGGATATATTAAAAATAGGGCGACTGATAGGATATTTAGGAATGTTTATTGAGAGGTACCTGGCAGAGCTGCATAATCAGAATGAATTACATCTGTCCCACAGCAGAAACATGTTTCCTTTTTACAATCGTCTTTGAAATCTAACTAACCTGAAGATTCTGCTGAACTGCACAACTAAAGCTAATGCTGATTTTAATGTTACAGTGCATCAGTTCTTTCTGGTCCTTCTTTTTGATCGTCACACAATAACAATCTACAACCTTTCATGGCTCCCCATCATGCAATCCCAATTTGTGCATACACAACCACATACACAAAACAATGAAAGTGAACTGTATCTATAGCTATGGCAGCACGCCTTACACTGACAGTGCCATACTTCAGTATTTAAAGAGTAAACCAGCTGTTTTTATTCACTGAAATTATTCATCTCTCACAACTCTACAACTTGCTGAGCATTTTTTATATCCTATTATTCTCCTGTATAGGCCCCAACCCTACCTTTATATTTCTTTCCTTCTCTCCGCACTTTTCTTTTGTTTTTGCATGCGTGTGTTAGACCATCATAATCTTCAATTAAATGTAGATATCAGCTCTCAAAACAACTACTACAGGTCATGCCAGTGGGAAATGACAAGTTATCAACTCCCTAATGATACTAAAGGTCTGCAGGAATTTTAATTCTCCAGCAAGTTAATGCTTAATTTATTCTGCTTTTCTTATTTTACAACTAGAGATATTTACACTGATAAGAACACCTTCATCTGTACTGATATCAATACTATCCAGCAATCCATGTGATGTTCACGCTTCCACACATCTAACATTTAATCGCTTTAGCATGGCCCTGACCTTACTATTTTAGGGAACAGAAATGCATCGAGGAAGGACAAACTGAGGAGATCAGGTGAAATGAGTTTCCCAAATCATTAACATCATGAAGTGCAAAGATTCAGTGTGTTACTTCAGCTTCATAGGATATAATTACATGTTTTGATTAGCAGATATATTTTCCCAGACTCAGGTGTCAACAAGGGTTCAAGTATATAACATGTATAAATGGGTGCTAATTTTACTAGTCATGAAAATGTGTTTCACTAATTACATTTATATCCTTTTAGCCAATTTTAATTCTATATTGCTTCTCCATGGCACATCTTCCTGTTTATTTCCTTAGAATGACATTTGAGCTCTTCCAAATGATACTGATTCTAAAATTCAGTAGGCTTGACAAGTTACTTCCCCGCTGAAAATCTATCCCAGTCATGAAAATGTAACGAGATTTACAGGAGTCTGTACAACTTTGTGGTCATTTCTGTTCCACTGTGAATTGTATCCCACTTAAAATGTTACAGTCTGGGACTGAAATCCTAGAGCAACAGTGGTACTCATCTTCTACCCAGGTGCCTCTGGCCAGGACTGTAAGAACTTCTGACAGTTTGCACTACAATACAAGCCATCACGCCTGCTTTATGAGAGCAGAGACCTTTTTTGAGCCATGCAGTTTCCTGACAGTGTCTTTTATATTTTCCTAGCATAAATCAGACAAAGAGTGACAAATGAAAAAATCTCTTTCTAGACAATTAGCCATGCTATAGCAAAATCATTATGGAAACCAAGGCTCTGGCTAGGAACATGAGATACAAATTATGAATCACAAATTGATGGAAATTAGAATGTTTAAGTAAGAATATGCTACAGTTCAGATTGTGAAACAGGATAAATGACCCAAGATGCTAACAGTGATGCTGTCTGTACTTATCTCTTTGAGTACATTCAGAGCGTCATCTACTGCATGAATGGTATATTCACCAGACTATATATTCACCACACTACTCTCGTCCCTGTGCCATCCGTGTCTCTCATTGCTATGTAGGACAATAGTGGTATAAAATGAATCTATGAGCTCTTCTGCTGCTTAATGCTTCTCAGTGTCCTGGAAAATTCATCACGATGCTGAGTTGTTGCTCCTACCTACAGGCACATACAGCAGCAAAGAGAAAAAAAACAATATACAAAAGCCTTACTCTCTATGCAACTCTGTACATTTAAACATGAGGAAATTTATTTTTTTAAAAAAAGCTATGTAACAACTTCCTTAGCATGAGATAAACCTTCTTAAACTAGTGCTAAGATCTCTTACCTTTCTTATATAATTAAATGCTTAGTATTAAGCTGATTGCTAAAATTGGCTAAAAATCATGGCAGTTCAGTCCTTTACCTTACAGCGTGACCCGACATGGTGCTGATGACGTGGATGAGAAAAAAACTTCAAATCATGTAAAAAAAAAAAAAAAAAAAAACGCAATAGGCTAAGAACAGAAAATTTCAGAGCACTGCTCCAGAAATCCAATCAATGCTTGGGAATCTGTTTAATCTATTCAAGTTTTGCTCTTGCCACTGATACTTCAAGACTCCTACTATTATAAATGAGTAACTCAAAAGAAATAATTAAGAGAAAAATCACATGGAAATTACTAGTATATTCAGACTGTGTTACGTTATTACAGAAGAAAGAAAGCACAGGGAGTAGATTAGTAAGTTTACACGTGAACTGATACAGTTATATCAATTACCAAAAACTGACAGACTTTTAAAACTCTATTAAGAACTTAATGCAAAACCATTCATAGTGAATGATGCTAAAAATGACAATATGTGGCTTACACATTTCCCATGCAAATATTATGAAAAATGATTTACAGAACAGCATGTAGTTTTCTGATAAGACCTAATGATAATTAATGATTATTCTGAACATAACAAAAATACCTTTTCAAAACCTAACCAAAATTCAACTGTATGTATCATACAATACATTGTACGGATGTCTGAATGGAGTCAGCAGTACTGTCTAGTTACTAAGGGATCAAAACTCTTCTTTTAAATGGCCTTGCTAAAGGTTTTAAGCACAGGCAGTCTCATTTCAGTGAATGAGAACACTCACACAAAGAGGTAAACACATTAGCTTAATTGCTTTAATGACAAGTGGACTAAAAGTTCATCTTTTGCTTTTGGCTTTGAAAAATAATAAAAAAAAACCAACCCACCCCCAAACATTTATCTCAAGTTTCTTGCCTTTAATTAAATTTATTCTTACCCTATACAGTAGATCTCAGGAAGTACAGACCAAAGCACTGTGGATAGCACAGTACTCCATACATGTGATGCATATTTAAAATAATTCTTTCAGTGTTCTAGTTATATATATATATATATATATATCAAATCAAGTCTGCTACTATAACCAAACAAGGCATACATTCATGCTGCTTGTTCTGAACTTTAATTATTGCAACTCCTTTTCAGTCTTGACAACTTACATACTAAATTGTTACGGATTTTTTTTTTAATGCTGTTGCTGTTAATAATTGAGTAAGGTTATTCATTCCTGCTTTCACTGCTGATCATTAGAAGTGTAAAATAGCACGAGAGAAATTGTGACAAAGGAAATAAATCTTATATTTAAGGCAAAAAAAAGGAGCAAACTTGTTAAATGCTGATTTTGCTTTTTACTTCAAAAAGTCAATACATTATGTTTAAAACTTATTATAATTTAATTATAAATTGCGTACAATAATATTTTAAAAGTATTTCAGTAGGTTGTAGCATATTTTGGTATCAGGTATTAATGTTAAGAATAACAAAGTTGACCCTGCAGTTTTCAACCAAATGCTTGAAGAGATAAAAATCTAACCAATTAGCGGTCATCTCCGAACACTCAGAGGATGAAGTGTCCCAGAGGAACAGAAAGCAATATCTGCCCTTACAAAATGAGGGATAGGGGAAGAAGAGGAAATGAATAGATCTGTCAGCTTAACTGATATAAAATGACACGGAGGCAATTGCTAAACATGAATTTTGTGAAGGTAAGAAAAGTAGATACGGAACAGCCAACATAGATTTGTTGCAAGTGAATTAAGAAACAAATCCAATTTCTTTCTTTAGCTAAAAGGGACAGTGTACAAAGGTACATGGTACAGAAAGGATTTCAACCTGATGTGCCAGATGGTGTGCTCTACAGTAATTTAACCACCACCATGAAAAGACACTGAAAAGAAGCCTGCCCCAAGGCACGACAAGCAATTCATTCCTGCACGATATTGTTCAGTGTTTCTCTTCATAAGGACTACAAACTTCAGAGCTGGTTATCCTAAAGGACTGTGGAATCTAGATTTTATTTCATATTAAAAAAAAAAAAAAAGACCATAACTCTTTCATAAATCACCCAGAAAATCAACAAGTAAATACCTGACCCACCTCAAGGAAAAGGAAAAAAAATTACGTGTATGTTTCAATCACACATATCACAAACATGCTCTACATTTCAAAGCCCTCTATCAGTACCACATTATGATCCAAATACCATTTATGATAGTTCCTACCATTTAGGTTTTCAAGTGAAAAGAAGAAAAATTTGTTTCAGAAAAACATGAGGAAAAATATGACTTGCATGAGAAGCTGCAGAAAGAAAGGAATCCCCACTCCCTCACATCCCCCAGCTTGTCGTGAAGTGACAAGGAAACAGATGATGTGCCACGTTATTTTAAATAGTTAATGAACAGACTGAGTAAAGAGGAATGCATCCTTCAGAGAGCCATACAGAGTAACCACTTCAGGAATTTGCCAATAAAAAGCTTTCTTTCATCACATTTGTCAGTACTTTCAGAGAACTGTATTAAGGATTTTCTATTTTGTATTGGCAGCACTTGTTACAAATTTGGGGAGTCTCTTTTTTGATGGTAATGTAATACCTTGAGCCTGGATGGGAAATGCCAGAAGGTACAGAAGAAACTGAGATGCACTGATGCTCCACAAACATTATGTTCTTCTCAAGTAATGATGATGGGATTGCCTTAGAAGTAAGCCAATTTTTAGCAAATAAGCAATGCTATGCAATTACAAGCTATGTTATTCCAAAGCTTATTCTAGGCTTTCAACACTCAGTGGGGTTTACTGCTTATGCTATCTAACTTATTTCTTCATTTATGCTATCTAGTAACATCACCTGGACATGCAAAATAGTGTCAGTCTCCATTCACAGGTTAGTACCACGCAAATAGTGCTGTCCCACTTCAGAACACACAGAAAATTAGTACCTTGATCCCATTTATTTTTCACTTACAAAAATCTTGCTGGAGATCTATTTTCAAGGATGAAGACTTGACACACTTTCTTAGAAGGATGAGAAGTGCACTTCTTTATTGCACTGGGAAGACAACTAGCAGATGCCAAGCACCTTCCTCCTACTGTGCTGTACAGCCGGCCTGCACATTAGAAGCTCACTTTAACTCCTGCTGTAACACATCCTAGCTACTACTTTTTTAATTCACAGATTAAAATTTTCAAGTAAAATATAAAGACATCATTACCTTTCTCAAGCTAAGTGCACTTTTGATATACTTTCAGGTTATTATTAGTTCATCTAGTTATTCAGAAACAAGAAGACTTAAACAGTGAACTTCTAGATGAGCACAGCGTGTCTTTGGGTAGCATAATACAGCTGGGAAGCAAAATAATCATCATGAAATACATGGCCTGCCGTGCACACATGACTTTAACAGAATTAACTCTGTATTTAAACATCAGAAATAAAAAGTACAATACCTGAATATTCATGCAATAACATCACTACCAGTAGCTACAGTAGCTCTCAAATATATTTTTAATGTGGAATTAGCTTATGAGCCATTTCTATTTTTCTACCATGAAAACCATCGCCAGTTTTTGTCATGACTTACATCGTATTTAGGGCTTCTGTCAGGGAAAGTGTTAATTACAAACACGTATGTACTATTTAGAAAGCCTAAAGTGGAAGGAACAAAAAAAGCAAAAGAAAACATCAACTCTTAGCATCTAATACGTACAGCAACTATCTGCTGAATGCATCTTGAAAAGACAAGGAGCCTCAAAGGGACCTTAAGCTTACTACCTCTTTTTCGAAGGAAAAGAAAAAAGTATCAAACTGAAAACTTATGTGAACAGAAATTACACCATCCAATCACCATATATAACTTCACTTCACAGAAATGTTTACATATAACATTGAACTGTAAAACGGTCCTTACTGCCATTGGTAGTATTTACACACCAAACGTATTGCAGAACAAATATTTTTCATAATTAATTCAGTGTTACATGTGGTTTGTTGCTAAGCTATTGATGAAAACATTCAATTTAATAAAATTCAGCTTTTTCCTCTGTATTCCCTCTCCTGATTCTATTGTCGCTAATTACAGCACCTTCCCTCTCTCTCTCACATACACACAGGGAAAGCTGCCAAGCAACTCCCTCTGGAGCCAATGTCATGGCTACTTTTCAGATTACTAGGAGGGAATATGTAAACGGCACTGCCAAGTCCCCTATTCGCGGGGATTAAGCGTGTCATATCAGAACTCGTACTCTCAGATGAGTCAGTCTGAAGTCCTCCTGCCCCACCCTGACATCTCAGCGCAGTCAGCCCTGCTGGTTGCTACTCAGCTCATTCCTTACTGGTACCAAAGTCAAACTACCGGATTAAATCTGGCACCAAAATATTTCAGTACTAAAGCTGCTCATTTATATCCAAAACATCATCTAATTAGTATTAGAATCAGATGTTGAAATTTTAATCAAGAGTTCAAAATAACTGAATTTTGATACGGTTACAGATTAATGTTGGTATCCAAATGAAATACTCTGTCTCTACAAAAACTTATTTGACTTCTACTGTTTTATTCATGCTTATTCAAAGATACATCTGCGCTGAACTATTTTACTCATTATTTCTTAACATTTCTCACTAGTTTATCAAATCAGAAACAAAACCAGGGACAATAGCCCACTCACTTTCACTTTTTAAACATCTGCCATTTCTTGAGGTGTAAATTTCCGTAGTTAAAAATGAAAAAATAGATGTTTCTTTCAAGTCTTGGTTGCAGTTTGCTCACCCAAATACAGATGAACCTTTGACCACAGTGGTTTGCCTCAGTCAGAACGACATTTGTTAGGAGAGCCTACCCACAAGTAGCACACTTCTTTGGCCAGCCCCATGCAGAGAGCAGTCTCCCGCCTGGCTGTGTGCTCCACAAACTGTGTGCACGTACTCAGCAGAAGAGGCTGCACTGAGCTTTCACAAATAGACAGTTTTGCTTCACTGGAGAAAACTTAACACTTAAGATTTCAAATGCACTATCTTAGGGAAAATGAGCGTCATCTCACTCATGACTCCACACCAATAGCAAAGCCACCTCGTAGCTCCAGCACCACCTTTACAACAGAAGTAACTCTTCTGGTACGTGCCCTTTTCTGTTACATGTGACAGATATACAAAACAGCTCAGGTACCATCTATCTCAATCTTCAATTGCCTTCTGTTTCACATTGCTCATGAAGAGTAACCTCAACTCGCACACCCCGTTTCCGGGCAGTTCCATTGCTCCCCACTGCATGCCCATGCATTTCCACTACAACTGTGCTGCCAGCCCTCAGAAGCAGCTCAGAGTTTGCCCAGTAGGAATTATTTTGAAGCACTGGGAAACAGCATAGAACTCCACTGAGCCATCTAACTGCCTACTGAGAAATTTTTATCTGCTGAAGTAAAAATAATTTTGTAATTTAATTCAGTAGAAAGATGAAAGTACCCACCTGACTCTTGTACCAAAGTTTACTGTAATTGTGCAGTCAGGGAGCCCTGCATCTAAGATCAGTACTGCTCTGTATCTGTAGCAGAAAGAAATATTACAGACACATTTTTCTCACACATACATCTACAAGATATTCAGGAAAAAAAGGATAAGGAAGGGATCGGAAGAGAAACCAGCACAGAGCTATTTTGCATCCTTTATGAGAATATTACTCCACTGAGCTAGAAATCACATCTTATTTCTTTATTGCTTTCAGGAAAATAAATTTAAATTCAAAAATCTTAAGATTCTTTTGCAGGATGGATATAAGCTAGGCAGATAGACTAAAAACAAATACAGGCTGTCCCTTCTGACAAACTAATCAGTGCAACTTCACTACAATATAAGCAGCTGCAACAAAAGAAGAACCCAATAACAACAATCAAACAAAAAATGATCTGACCGGAAGGAAGAGAAAATACGTCTTCACTGTTCAGAAAAATACTCTGTGCACCAAAGTATTCTTGTAAATTTAATGACAGCCTATCAAACTAATAGACTTAACGTAATGAGATTACAATTCTCTCCTTTACAGAATTAGTGCTTGAAATTTGTTTCAGAAAATTTTCCACAGACTCTTTTTTTTTTTTTTCCAGTAGAAATTCAGTAAGGACAAATGTTAAGGATACAAAAGCTGGCAAAATCACAGCAATGCCCATTTTATCAAATTCCTAAATTCACATCAGTGCTGATGAACAAATTCAAAAATTATCCTGAATATTTAAGAAGTTGATACTCAATGAAACTTAATTTCACCTTGTCCAGAATATTCTCTTTTCACTTACTTCTTGTGGGAAAAAAATCCACACTAAATCATTAAAAAATACATCAAAGAGACTGGCAAATTAGCAGCAGTTTAAAAAAGTACAGCGAGAGGTAAACGAAAGGCGAAACAATCAACAGCAGAAGCGATGATTCCCATCTCAACCAGGCTTCTCTCCAGCTGTTCAGATGTGTACATACAGAGAATAAAATAACTGTAAGGCTGTTTTTCCTTCCTTAGGGAACTCCTGTCTTTTCCATCACTGAAAACATCACTTTAAGCAATTGTCACGTCTGAAGATCTCTTTGCCTCTTCTACTCTATTTTTAACAAAATGTACTACAAAGCTTGTACAAGAGCAGTGTAAAAAAGAGCAAAACTGTCAGTGAATCTTACATTTATTGACAATATTCCTTCATACACATACATTTTTATATACAGATAAATAAAGCATTTATCTATTTACTCCCTTGAGGAAGTATCTCCCTGTTATCCAATCAGGCGGGCCAAACTGCACAAGAAAGCATTTCCAGTTTCCTTAACTAACTCACCGATTTTGCACATGTTCATAAAGTATAAATTTATTCTGTTGTAAGAAATGACAAACTAATTTACTAAGAATAAGTTTATAAATAGTTCAGAGAATATAGTTGTTCTTTGGAATGTCTCATGATGTTTCTCCATCTGCCTTAATAATTTTTTGTGGGCTATTCTGAACACAGTATGAACTGATGCACACAAGCAAGCTGTGTTTTTCATAAAAACCTAGGGAGGAGCAGGACTAGTACAGTTACAGAGACTTTTGTTTCACTATTTTCAAGTAGCTTATTACAGAAGATAAGTATGCTACCAAGGAGAGAATATGTGAAATTCACAGAATAAATAATGAGACTTTCAAGAAAAAAACACCTCCCTTTCAAGGAAACATCGAAGTCACATACAAACAGAATTGTGCAAATTTTTATGATTCTACTAATGTTTGTTCAAAACAACCAAAGGGCTTGTCCTCTACAAAATATTGATTTCTAGCAGTGAACTCTGACACATTCAATATCTTCCTGTCTCCTTGAAATTTTAATATAAATAGAAAAGTCTGAAAAAGCAGACACATTTATAGATCTAGAGTAAGGAAGATCAGCTAAGGCTAAATTCTCCTATTCTGATATTTGAATGAATGTAGGCTCTCAGGTTTTTACACACTATCACTGGTTGTGCCAGAAAAGGAATGTAAATGAAATAACCATTTATTCTTATGAACTATGTGCAAAAGGATGATCCTCTTAACAATTTACAAAGACTAAGCAAATACATAAAGCACGTGTTAAGATTGGGATGAAATGTACAAGTGACGATGTGCATAAGCTATGGAAAAGGAAAATGCTGAAGTAAATGATTCAGTAATCGAAGTACAGCTTCGCTAACTCAAGGTTTGTATTTGAAAAAATGACCCATTACTATAGCAGAAAAGCTTTCAAGTGTCCACTATTTTACATGGCAATCAGTTCTCTTTACCAGTTTCCCACGGCTCTATTAGTTTTCTGCCTTATGGATACCTGATATTAACATTCAAAGACTGGACCACTATCATCATTGTGTCTCCTTTCTACACTACTGAATTTTCTTTAAAAGCCTCTGTAATCATCTGTTGACAGTACTCCTTCCTTATTAACTTCTGAGATGTAACACTGCTATAATCTATACACCTCAGGGCTTCTTTAACAGTCCCCAGAACAATCATTAAGCATTAACCGTTCCTCATATATCCCAGTAATTGCGTTCCAATATGCAGTGGAATGCAGTGAAAATATTGTTAGAGGAGCTCACTGGTGAAGATTAGAGTTAGTTGGAAAACTCAGTTGCCACAGTTCATTACCTTCAACAGATTCCATGACAGCCTGCCAGAATTTGCCCTACAAACTGTTCATGCTGCCTTAAGAGAAAAATAACCTCCAGAAAATGCCTACAGGTTTCAAACTCCACATCAACTTCCTAAGACACCAGCTGATCTGAGAATCTGACAGACTGCTCAGGGTTCATTCTGAGTAGTCAGGAAACTGTTGGGAATTCTACCTCTTGCCCAAACTGGCATGTTTTTGGCAGATAAATGTTATGGAAGTTTCTGTTTTCTAGAGCAGTTAAGAATGACCTGACTTGCACTGTTCTGTAAGAAGATCAAATTTCAAAGAGTTTATCGCAGACTTTGATTAGTTTAGTGAATACTATATGTGGTATGTTCTTGGCTGCGTGGAAATTCCAGTAATAAATAATATGGAGATACATTCTTTTCAAACTTGGTGAGCAAAATCTATATTTGTTATGCAAATACAGCCACAGCTGGTTACAGCCATTTAGAAGAAGAAAGAGAAGAGCAGAGCAAGGGCCATGCTAACGGAAGCCTCTTCTCAAGCCACTGTTTATATCAATAGAAAAGCACATTTTCAAGCATAACAAGATGTAATAAAGCGATGAATATATAATATCTAGTGAATCTTTCACTTAAGACTGTTTTGAACATAGGATGTTAACTAGTCACTTCTGACCATTAAGATACAATTTTAACAGCATCTTTCTAGAAAAAAAACAAACACATACAAAGCTCTCACACAAAGTTACTGGTTCAGAATTACTACCACACACTTGCAGACGTAAGAAATGCTTACAACACAATTTTGATGGAATCTGAGTAACTAAAACCAGAGTTAATGTCACATTTTGAAACACAGTGAAATTTATCTTTTTAATAAAAGATGCAATTTCAGTAATCCATTCTTAATTTAATTAAGAAAATGAAATTAATCAGGCTAAAATCTCCCAAAACAGGAAGATTATAAAGAAATAAGGCAATGATGAGCCCAGGTCACACAAATGCACTGTATATGTCTACCAGTAATCCACGACTTTTATTTAATACACCAATGGAGAATATCCACATTCCGAACCCTGCTGTTTCAACTTGGTAGCAAATGTTGTATTGCATCACATGCTCTAAATCTAATTTAAGGTACTGTTGGAAGGGCGAGAGATCTCCAAGTTTATTGTGCAGTTTGTAAGAAATTGATCATTCTGACTTAGGAGAAGAGCAATAAAATTTGTGAATATTTGTTCAAAGACGTTAGCTTGACCAGTGTATGTATTGACTTTGACATAGTAAACCTCAAACGTGCAAACACATTTGAAGTTAGATGACTCACTCCTGGAATACTTATCTGCAAAAATGATTCTCACTTTTCTGTGATTAAAATAATCTGATGTTTAGGATTCTATAAAATAAGAATAATGATTTTTTTTTCACTTGCCCATCTTCAACATAAATATTTTGACAGATGATAAAATGACAGGCAGGGTCTGCATTCATTTTAAGCTCTCCAAAACACTAGTGAACACATAGCAAAGCTTCTCTTTGCCAAGAGCAGAAATAACAATTATTTAATGAAAATGAAATTTGTCCTATAATCAGAAAAACTCTTTACAAGGCATTTAAAGCTTCACAACTTTCATTCATACATACCTTACACATTTTAGAAGGTAAATTATTTTGCTATTTTGTATTAAACTTCTGCAGCAGAAGTTCATAAGGATGCGGACACAACATATAGTCATAGATGGAGAAATATTTACATCAGAACTTCTAATAAGAATCTTCTACAAAGAATCCATAAACTCAATTTGAAATTCAGCTATATTTCATGTTAAAATGTCCCTTAAGAGAAGGCCCCTATAGAACCAAGAATAGTTCTTAGCTTAAGTGTTCAGAAACATTGTCAGATGGTCTCTGTAGACCTCTCCTATTGTAATCCTGTTCTAAGACCAGCAGTCCTCAGAAAGAAAAAACGATGCAGCTGAACATAAGCATTATTTTTCCTGGTTTTGTGCAATGTCTTCTTTAACTATTTTCTAAAAAAGTTCAAAAATTTTACTGTTAGAGAAGTAAGGTGATCAGTCACACATGATTCATTTTTGAGAATATAATGTAAAACTGAGCACTGTAAGCAGAAACTTTATATTGGAAATCTAAACCAAGCTGAGCTCATATACAAGGGAAAGAAAACCAACCCCTCCAACTTCATATAAATATTCATGTCACAAAGAAGAATCAGAAATTAACTATTTTCAATACTGTGTGTTTATTAAATGTGTTATACACTGAATATGGACTAATTAATGAGTAAAAAATGAAGAGTTGTTTCTACTAAGCTTTTATGAATGTGAGTTTTACAATATAAATGTCATATCAGAGTTCAAGAGGTTCTTTATGGGATAATCCTACTGTCTTCAGTCATAATAAAATCAGTTGGGTTATACAGAAACCACTATGTGTGGTGATTTCATTTAATATAAAATGATTTTTCTGTAGAATTCCTCTATTATGACACATCTTTAGAAGTTTTAGGCTTTATATAGTTACATAGAATAGCAAAATCAAAACAAAGCAAACCACAGTCACCACCACCAACTTCAAGAAAATAGTTCCACTTTACGTGACAGAAAATTTTCAGCAAATGCTCTCCTTAGACTAAGAACTAAGCATCTGACCAAGATACAAAGAAACCTGCTCATCTGGTCAAAAGGTATTAATAGACCTGTTTATGGACTATGGACATTTTTATAATCAAGACACAGACTCCTTTAAAAAGTCTTACAGACAGAAATGGATGTACTAACTATCTGCATCTGATGTTTGCTGTATCCACTATACTGGATCGGGCTTAGATTTACATGTGGTTTTTTGGGTTGTTACGTGCACTCCACCTGTTTTTGAAGAAGAGTGTTTCAAGAAGACTAAAGGTGCAAAATGAAGAAATGAAGGCTCAAATCTCAAGTTTAACTGTGCAGACACATATTCAAAGTATTTGACAAAATTAAACAAGCAGTAAATTAAGGTAGACCTGCTTTCCAATAAAATACATCCTCGCCCGTGTTGGGATTTTTGAATAATTTTAACAGTATTCATTTTGATTCCCTACTGTATTAAGCATTCTGTAGAACAGACTCTCAATTACGCTTCAGATAGCCAAAGCACTCAAACTTTTCAGTCATCCATATCCAAAGTTAGTAATACTCCCTGTTTAATTATCCCATTGCACTCCACAAACAGAATGTCTTTTCTCAAAGTACTGGTCAAGCCATTTTGCAAATCTGCTGGCTCCTGCAAGTCAGGATGCAGCAAGCTGAAGTCCATTAGTATGACAGGTAGCGCTCTTACTAACAACTGCTTTTTACTCTCTCTGACAAATGCGCTCTGTGCCATGGCTGACGTTTGTGTAGTAATCAGGACTGATGGATAGGGACGCCAGTGCTGCCGAAAGTGCCCCCCATTTTAATGTGAGCGATTTGTCAAATGTGCTGCTATCGCACTGCTGTCAGGCACAGCCAGGAAAGCACTCAGTCATCTTTCCACCAACCAAGGTCACTTTGGCAGGGACAGGAGGACTCTCCAATGAAATTTTCATTTTTATTGGTGATTTAAATGGCCTGGTTTTCACAGCATTTATATTCTTTTAAGCAGTCATAAAAAATTCCTGCAAAATTTCCATGACACTAAATACTACACATTTAAAAAAATAAAGGCCAACTGAAGAAAAAGGTGCACAGGCAATTCACATCCTTTTTTTCCTTATTCACAAAAGAAAATATACGCTGACACATTTAATCTAAAAGCTTCATTCTAAAGTACCAGATTTCAGATACTACTGAAATCATACCATCTACGTTCTCGCTACCAACTATCCTCCAGAAGAAATCAAATGAATTGTCTACTGCTGTTAGCTTGTGCTGCTGTGTGCCATGAGGGCTGTTCTGTAATGCCTCCAATTTTGTTATGTTGGCCCACAACATCAGAGGTGGATGCTGGTGGGGTTGAACCTTCCCACCAATATTCCATTACAGCTTGCTGCTGCATGACAGATGGCAGCAGAGGGGCACTCACTCAAAATGGCGTCTGACATGGAAGCGCATATGGAGCAGAAGTGTGGAACTGAATTCCTCCGTGCAAAAAACACTGCACTCACTGACATTTGTCAATGCTTGTGGAACATTTCTGGAGACTAAACAGTGGATGTAAACATAGTGAGGTGGTGGGTGGTGCGTTTCGGCAGTGGTCACCTCAACAATGGGTCACCTCCACTGGTGCAGATTTTTATGAGCGCGGCATGCAGGATCTTGCTCGCTGCTGGTGAAAATGCATAGCTAATGGTGGTGCCTGTGCTGAAAAACAGTGTTTTGTAGCTAAGAATTTGGTGATGACTCTGTTGAAAAATAGTATCTAGTTGCTGAGAATTTGCTCTATCAAACAGTGCTACTGTACTCTGTATCTGTTGTAGTTTCCATGGAAATAAATAGGAGGCATTACTTTTGGAGTGGCTTGTATATTTAACCCATTTAACAAAAAGTACGGTACCTTTAAAATAATAAATGTTTACGGTATACTCTTACTGGAAGAGGAAAGCTTACAAGTCAATCTCTATTCAATGCACTGGCCATTTCTGAACTTATTAATTTCAGCAAATACAAATGCAGGCCTATAAATCCCTACTTACAAGGCCTGCATGAAAAGGACTTAAGAATTAAGTAGAAAAATTTAGTAATAAAATGTAGAAAATAGATTCATTTCTAAAGTACTGTAGCTCATAGGGATGATGTTGCTCATCACCTATGAGCTTTTTTGCAGTAAGCTTTTTTGTAGTAAATTAATCTCCAGTTCTTCAGCATGTTTTTTTTAAAAAAAAACATTTTGCTGATGTGTTTGTGCCAACACTCAAAAATATTAACACCAATGGCGTTTAGCTGCTTAAGCGTTTCAGAAACTAAGCTATCTATATCTCCAATCACTTAAAAACCTGATCTTCAATGACCAAGGTTTTAAAATAAATTAGCTGGTGACTTTAATTTAAAACCTGAGAGAAGTTATACCAAAGGTATTTCTGAAGCAAAAACTTACTGAAAAAAATGTGTCCTTTACAGATCAACCCAGAACCTAATAGGTAACTCATATCATTTCAATCACTTAAATAAATGTAATGCCAGTTTGCTCACAAGGCACAACACAAACAAGAGCACAAACTGATTTTGTCTGCAACTCCATCCTAAATTTTAACAGTTAGTGACAAAAAACTAAGCCTGTAAGAAAACATCATGCAAGGTAAAATCAAAAGGAAATAAAAGTTGTTGTAATAAGAGGTGATAAACAAGTTTTTTGCCTTCTGTATAAGCCTGACAGCTGTCGATATATCTGCAAAAGGTACTCTCACAGCTACACCCACCCCAACGTTACTAACTATCATTGACAACTACTCGCATTTTCAAAACTGCATAGATAAGGAGTCTAGTCCCTAAACCTCATTGCTGCTTCCCTTTTTTTCCCTGCATATTCCTGCTGAGCCTCAGATGAATTGTCAATAGCAGAGAAAACCTCTGCTACTGTGAAGTCTCTCACAGTGCCCCTACTCCCATACTAAGCTACAAGCACAGCTAAGTTGCTCAACAAATCTTGCACATACTGCAAATGCATTATCTCAGCAGAGTCAACATTTCATTCTATGACTGTAAATACACATTTACTGTTTAAGTCAGTGCAGAAAAACTACTTTCTCCCTTTTTCTATGCCATATCATCACTTTAAATCAAGAGGGACAAAAAGATCAAGTAGAACGCATGTCAGAAGGTCAAGAAAGCAAAAGTTATTTATATTTTATTTAGAAATAGTTCTAGCGCAAGAATGGCAGTCTCATAAAAAACATTAAAACCCAGCAGAGCATTTGAATAGTCTCCCTCTAAATGCCTTCTGGTTTTCTTGGTTTTTCACAATTTGCATCAGGTAGTGATCTCAGCTTGCTATAAACAAAGCAAATGTCTTCTGCGCCATAACAGGCTGCAAGCTGAGGCCTGACATTACTAGAAGCATAGAAAGTAAACAATGACTGGATATCTACAGCTAGACTATAAAACACTCCATTCCAGATGAAATTTTTGGAAAGCTTCAGAAAAACATAACAGCAACACCTGGGAATGTAGTTAAGTGAAAATACTGTGTCTTGCAAACGAAGAACTCTTGCTCTTTCTTCCATTGATATCTTGAACATCTCTTCATTAGACAGAGAAAGTCACCCTGTAATCATGGGTGAAATTCATGCTGTGCTCACTGAAGTTCATACCAGAATAGCCCATAACCAAGACTCCGGAATCTACCAGTTTTACAGGTATAAAAGGTACAAAAGCATGGCAGAAAGATATCCTCAACTCCTGCCTGCCTTTAAAAATCATGACCACCATATATAAGTCAACTAGGCCTTTCCAAAACTACAGTAACAGTAGGCATGGAACAGAAAGAAAGGGTGTATCTTCTGCTGTATTTTAAGATACTGATATCCAGACAGTTTAAAAATAAGGAAGCAGTTGAGCTTGAAGGAAAGGAATAGAGAAGCAGCAAGGGGAAACTAAACTGAAAACAGAAAAAAAAAACAACACGGAGAAGTGGAAAGTGGAAAAATCTAATTATAGCAAAGATTAATGAAAATTGCACATTCAGAATGGATGTGTGCCTCTACGTATATATATCTCCTGATTTATAGAAGTATATATGCAAATCCTATCATAAAATGACCAATAAAAGAGAGAAACATTTTGAGCTGATCAACCAAAATGATGGAAACTTTTGCCAGTCTCAGATCAATCTCTCAAGATCTTTTCTCACATGAAAATAAGGGTAGTGTAACTGTTCTCATAGATACTTGTACAAACTACATGCGGGGAATGGTATATAAACATACACATACTCACACATAAATACACACACAAAAAAACAACCACACAGAAATCCTTGGGGAAAGGAGGACTCTGGGGAAAGAAAGGAATTAAAGCAGCAATTCAAGGTCTGAAGGCTGAAGTGTTTGAAATTGTAGTTGAGAACAATCCTAAAAGAATGTAAGATTCATCACTGTATACAATTATCAATTGAAAAAACTAATACCTAATCATACTCAGAAGTAATAAAGAATGTGGGAGGTACCAGGGAGTATAGTGAACAAACAAGCAGTACCAGTTGTAAACTAAAAGAGGGTGGATCTGGGTTAGGTTTTAGGCACAAATTTTTTACTCAGAGGGTGGTATGGCACTGGCACAGGCTGCGCAGAGAAGCTGTGGATGCCCCATCTCCAGAGGTGCAACCAGATGCAGGTTGGATGGGGCCCTGGGAAACGTGGTTTGGTGGAAGGTGTACCTTCCCATGGCAGGGGGTTGGAACTGGGTGGGCTTTAGGGTCCAGCTCACACTATTCTATGTTTTAAAAAGTTTTGTCATCCGAACAAAAATCTTCAAAAACAAGAAAACAAGAAAAGAGCAATTTCTAATCTATACATACACTGATATCAAGAAAACTATTTCAGCATTTAAACAGTAAATACACATAGCCTCATTCTCACAGATTCCTTGCTACTAGTGTTCCCTGTACAGGGAGCAATACATTGAATGCATGTATATCTTGAGTTTCCTTGGCTAAATGCTTCATACTGCCTACTATATATTTGAAGCTAGTCTAGGAATTACCAAATTATTTGAAAGACTTCAAGCTGAAACAATAAAAATTAACGTCCTGAAAGATAAAAATAAGCACAAACCAAAATGTTGAAGAGTAATTTGTAACTTTGTACAAGATGAAGATTCAAGATAGTCTTACAGCTCAATTCAGTCTATATTTTAGAAGGAACAAGAAAATTGTTCAACAGACAAAGAGTTATTATGCACGCTAAATAATGGTAAAATGATAATTACACTGGAGATTTGTCTTAATAAATGAGATGTGAAGGGGTCTTTATTACCCACCCATGTGCATGTAGAATTCAATTAGCTATCACCTATAAATGCTAATACTAGTGCTGCCAATCAATTTCCTGCACAGGCATTGAAGAAACTCACCAAAAGAGCTAGATGTGAATGCTGAAAAACTCTTTGGCTAGAAAATAGTTAACCCAGTGGCAATATGGAGAGAAGAAATTCCTTGGAGAGCCTAAGAGATGTTTTCATCTCATTACATCTACCTTCATAATTATAACAAACTCATCAGCCTCTAGATGAATACCACATATAATCATTTTCCTGAATGTTTTCCAAAGCAGGAAACCTAACAAGTTATAAATGTTACAGACTAATTTAGGCTATTTGCAGTTCTCATCTCATCTTGAACTGAAATAAGAAGAAAAGAAGTATGGTTAAGCTAAAAATAACCAGACAGACTTTTTCTTATTTATTTACTGCAATCCTTGCTCGCTCAGAGCCAGGTAGCATGTCTGGCTTGTTTTGAAGCGTAGTAAGTTTAGGGCATAGTTAGACTATCTTTTTCAATAATTTTAAAATAATGTAAATAGCTAGAGAAGTTGCCGTGCTTCTAATTTACCTACATAACTGCTTTCATCAAAACATTTTAAAATACAAAAACAACAACAACAAAACAACCTGAACACAATACAAAACAAAACAAAAATCGGGAAAAATAACTGCTAAGATTAATTCCATTTACACTAATACCAAACAACAAACTAGAGGATTATACTTAATTGAACAAAATAAATCCCATACAGCAATAATAATCTGAAATACAGAAATAATAATCAGAAAAATCCTGACCCACCCAGTGGAAGTGGAGCTCTGCCAGAAATACACTTCTTGGCAAGGCTCTGTGCCCACTAATTAGAGACTGAACCATTTGGGGACAGTTACTCTGCGTCCTCATGAATTGCTACCAAGCTGTCCAAATCCACCTACCTCTCCAAAAGCAAAATTGTGTTGTTACACATATTGGCAGAGAACAGGATCAGGCAGTCGCATCCAAAGCGAATCAGGAGGATTACAGATGAACTGGGGGAGAAATGGTGGGTGGATGTACACATGCACAACACCTTCTTTACACTCTCTCCAGAAAGGCAGACTTTTTCTCCATTAGCTGACTGTGCTGAATTGTGCGCAAACCTTTGCTTCCACGGTGGTGATGCTGCTCCATAACTCCAACTGTCTAACTCTCATCTCTTGTTTTTACTGACATATACAGAAAAGGAAACCTGTGAATATCCATGTGCCTGTTTGACACAAATTTCCTATTTAATCCCAAACCTCTCAAATCTGTTTTCACAGTCTACCCCACATTACCAAAATGGAATTGCAGAAACAAAACACAGGGGTCATCTCAAAGACCTTCCCAGCCATGACATGCTCTAACATGGCTCTGTTCCCTGCTTCACATGGTCAGAAAGGAATTTCCTTCTAGAGAGTCAGCATGTACCACTCCAGTTAGCATCACCTAAAGCCTTTAACCTAATGACTACTGACAGTGAGAGGCACAGCAATCCCATGTGGAAGTGTATGGCATTTATGTGTCTCTAAGACTAACCAGGGCAGTGGGAGCTCTGCGTTAGTAGGTCCTCAACTCAAGCCTGATATGGAATTTTTTTTTTTTTTTATGTACAAGAGAGACAGACGTTTCTATTAACATTTAATAAGCATAATGCGTTTCTTTCAGATGTGACAAGATTAAGCTGTGTACTCAAGGAGAATCCCGCTTTCTTTTCATACTTTGACCCTTACCAAACTTGAATTTCATATATTATAAAAGAAATACTTAAAAGTCCCCTCCCAGTCACAAGCAGTATTCACAAATAATTTTTGACAACAATGAGCAAATACATATGAATACAAAGAATTAATAGTAACTGGCAACATGACTTGCATTTTTGACAAAATATTAAAGGTTAGTAAAAAAAATGAGGTAGGTTTTGATTTAAATGCTTACTTGTTTGCCAAAAGAATGTTTTACCCAAGTATTGAAACCAATATAGAGCTTTGCAAGAATAGGTCCTCTGGCTGAAAGGTTAAATTTGACCCAAAATAGCAGGTCAAAATCATGCAAGTATGAAGATTTCAACACATTACATATAAAAAGAGTAATACCTCAGCAGGTGTCTCACTGCCCTTCCCCTCTGCGTACTTTACATGGTCTTTGTGCAGCGATCAGTATGTCTAGAAAGGTCATAAAAGAGAAGTGGCCAAAAAAAAAAAAGAAAAAAAAAAAGGCAGAAGGAATAGCTGAGAACATCACAAAATCATTCATCATGCTGGCTCATGCTGTAACCTTACTGAACCGAAAACCAGGCCACAGCAGAGAATACAATGCACAGCCTTCAGCAGTGTGTACAATTTGTATTTGAGAGAACAGCACATAGAAGAGCAGTCCCAAACAGCAGCCCCAACATCAGCACTGCCTGCAGAGCTCTCCCAGCTGTGGCTGCTGGGAACACCACTGAAGGCCTCTGCTCGGGGACTGCGCAAGGGGGTGGCTGGAGCCACTACCTGCCCCCTACTCCAGCTCTCGGCATCTTTTTAGCTGGCTATTATTCTGTACTAATCAAGTAAAGCAGACTAATAGCTTTCCTATTCAGACATAATTCATTATCCTTATTTACCCAAGCTGGCAAAGTTTAGAAAGATTATTCCTTCCAGCCTTTTTAATTACCAAAATTCTAGTTGCTTTAAAATACCATCGTCTCCCTTGAGTATTCAGTAGAGCTGAAGATCACCATGGCAATAAGAAAATGGTGCCAACGTTATCTTGGCACTGACTGTCTACAGATCTCAGGAGACTTAGCACAGGAGAAAATGAACGCATGTAAAAGCAGGAGCTCACTCTCTAATGATTTTAATATACCTTCTATTTTCACTATCTTAGTGTTAAAGTTGAATTTAAAAAAAAAAAAACTTAGAAGCATATATTTTCATAATCAGACAAACAAAACAATTTATTTTCTCAAGGTGAAATTCGTTTTACTTACACAAAAACCAAAGTCCTGCAGCGATTAGGTGGATATGTGTGAAAGTGTTGCCAAAGCACTGAAAGAAACAAAAACAATGCACAGGAAAACAAAACGATGAGCCCTGTAGATCCCTTTAGATCTTGGCTACGATTTGGGCATGCAGCAGGGCTTTTCTTTGAAGTCATAACATGGAGAAACCTATAGCTCTGTTGCCTGGCATAACCCGAACCCTAACCTTTTGTACGTTCAGTTAAACTGTGTAAGAGAAACAAGCAATATATTTTACTGGGATTATTTCATCGGCTATTATAATACACAACACAATCACACAAACATTTGTAGCACTAGAAATGAAAAGGCAGTGTACCACTGTGACTGCAGTGCTGCTCTGAACCTTGAAACCAGCCTTTATGGAAAGAGCTACCAGAGACCAGGAGTCTCCTGAAGGCCACGTACCACACAGACAACAGCGACAGCCCCTACCGAGAGAAACTACTGCTGAGCCACACAGCTTAAGACATAAACAAAGAACACCTTCCCTTCAAATTCACTACCGTGTCAGTACAACTGAAAGCATTCTTTTTCATGAGGGCTGCTCTGAAAGTAATGCCTCCTACTTCATTATGTTGGCCCACGACATCAGAGGTGGATGTTGGTGGAATGGCAGCAGAGCTTGAACCTTCCCACCAATGCTCCATTACATGCTGTTGCCGTGTGACAGATGGCAGCAGAGATGCAGTATCTGACATGGAAATCCTTATGGATCAGAGATGTGTCACTGAATTACTCCATATGGAAACAATGGCACCCACTGACATTCACAGACACTTGCTGAATGTTTATGGAGACCAAACAGTGGATGTGGGCATAGTGAGGCAGTGGGAGGTGCATTTCACCAGTGGTGACAGTGGCAGCGGGTCATCTCCATTGGTGCAGATCATTACGAGCGCGGCATGTAGGCTCTTGTTTATCACTGGCAAAAACGCACAGCTAATGGTGGAGACTATGCTGAAAAAGAGTGTTTTGTAGCTGAGAATGTGCTCTACCGAGCACTGTTATTGTGCTCTTTGTATCTGTTGTAGTTTCCATGGAAATAAGTAGGAGGCATGATTTTTTGGAACAACCTACCTATGTTATTAAACCCTCCACTAGTACATTAAGTTCTTTTATGGTCAGCAAATGCGACAGAGGGAAAAATATACTATGCCTCATTCAAATACCAGTAACACAAGAAAAGACAAAACCTGCACTAGTTAAAAGATGCATTCTAAATTTCAACGAAGAGTAAAATGCTGTGTTGCAAACCCCAAAAGAGAGAATTAACTCCATTTAGTGTTAAGTGGGATAATCATTCAGAATAAGCAGACTTCATTGTGAAAAGAAAATGCCAATTCCTTCAATTGTCATTCTATAAATCTGGTTTCTAATTTGTATGTATTGTAACGTAGACAGAGAATAATTTTGCAAGTGGTTAATAGAAACGTATGCTTACATTTCTCTTAAGGAATTAAACAGAACATATTATAACATTGTTTTACTGAGCTGCTTTTGTTGTAGCAGTACTTCTGCTTAAGATGCATTTTGGGGAAGTAGGGAGCATGATTATAGCTGCAAGGGGAAGGAAAACACTGACTCTTCCATCTCCCACACTCTGTGGTCAGGACACTGACATCAACTGTAGAGAAGTCATAAGGCACGTCTGGCTTTCACAGAGTCATAAGTGCCCAAAGAATTCAAGTCCCCCATTGGAATTAGAAACTTGCTTCAATGTGTGCCACTTGCCTCTCTGACAAATGCTAAAGCTACCAGTTCACACCCGTTTACAAGTTCATTCACAAATTAAATTGAGTGTTTTAAAAAGCACACGTTCTGATCTTGATAGACTTTTCAGTAGAGTATCTCAAAAGGTTAGTCTTTTCATTACAAGGCAAGGAAGGAGTAAATACTAAAAAATTCTACACATGCCACACAAAATTATTGTTATCTGTTTAGTTGTAGTTCAATATACAGACGCCGTGATCACATTGCCAAAACTGCCGTTCAGTACAGGTCTGAAATACAATGCCAACACTGCAGAACGTGTTCTTACTTTGCAAAAGGGATAATGCATTTCACAACGCTAAGGGAATGAGGAATACCACTCCCACTACTGAGCTGGAAAAGGCTTACTGCTTATATGAGCTAGTGAGAATGCTTCAGCATGAAATACAGCAAGTTGCACTTGGGAGAAATATGACTGGTAAAGGCAACGATCCTACGATTTCCACAATGAATAAGGTGATGCCATTTTGTAAATTACTGGGGATTGACATCACACTGTTCAGCTAACCTGAAATCAGTAGGACTATGATTTGTACATCACTGTGAAAGGATGCTTAGCTGGTGACCAGTGCACAAAGAGTCAGGAGCTAATAATTACTTGTTATTTAGTAATGGAATTACATACGGATGGACCATTTTGCATACTCAAAATGTACGTATTTCAAATAAACATCCCTGGAAGAAAATCTGCCTAAACTCTTCAGGATGCAATGACTCTTCAACTGATCAATTTGAAATTGCAGCTTCTGCTGTCTGAAACAATGTGGGGTGGGAGGTAGGAGGAGGATGACATACTTCAAACTGCTTGGCCTCCTGACATTTGCTTAGCAGGCATTTTCATAAAAAGAACAGAAATGTCTCCTGGATTACAGTTAGAACAAAGCTAATCCTGACTCAGATAGCTTCTTGACTTTCCCCTGCATGCTTTATACCACTATCAGAAAATTGCAAGAAAGTATTAACTATTTTTAGACATTAAGCTCAACCTTTCAGGTTACTTGCATTCCCATAACAAGGCTCTATCATTCCCACACTGCTTATTTCAGACAGATCACCTTGCTTAGCTTTTGCAGACAAAATTAATCAACCAAGTACACACAAAAGGGCACAATCTAGCTCTTTGAATATAAATAGATGCTGGAGGTCATGGTCCCCTGTGCATAACATTCATGCATTTTATTCCTTGATTCCTCATTCAAACCCACACAACTGAAACCATACCTGCAAATGCATCTTCCTCCCATTTGAAGTAAAGAACTATTTATTAACAGCAGTATGCAGAAAATTAATGTTAGCTGTAGAAAGTGCTTTTCAGCAGTCAAAACTTATTTTTTGAAAGGACTACATTCCTTTTTAGACTTCAGTCTTCATTTTGGGCTGAATTCAAGCAAAAAAAAACAAACAAAAAAAAACCTGCTACCAAGCCCAGAGAAGACAAAATTTCAATTTAAAAGAATAATTTACAAGTGGAAGCAATGACTTTCCAGTAGTCAGATACACTATTTTATATTAGTACATGATGAAAACTAGATTGCATACTTTCTCCTAACTTATTAGCCTAGGGTTTAACAACTGACCCCTAAACCTGCATGAAAGTTTTTTCCTTCATGACTATGAAATCCCTTACCTCTGTGTTGAATTTCCACCTCCCTTGAGTGCTTCCCCTAAGCACTGCATTTTTGTTTTACAGATTAAAATGAAAATACCACATGCTTTATTAGGTTCAGCTCTCCCATAATTTCATTTGGGTTAAGAGACTGATGTTGTTAGTCAACACAAAATGCAGCTCTTTGGCACAAATACTCTACTTGCTTGTTCACCCACCCCCACCTCTGTAGCATATGTCAAACGTTTACGCAATTTTATGTTGATTGCAGATTATTGTTTGTGCTGAATGTAAGGGGTCAGCTTTCCAGCAAACTGAGAACATATAATTGTTTTAAAGCTGTGTGTGGGTTGTTGTTTTTTTCTGTTTTTTAAGTGAGTTTAAGTTTAATGACAATGTATTTAAATAAAAATAAAACTCAGACTTCAAGAAAAAAAAAATGATAAGCATAAAATCTGTGCAAGCACTTTCCAGTACACAGTACATTCTAGAGCAGCAGTTTAGAAACTTATAAACAAAATTACACTAGTTCAGCTTTGAAAACAATGAAGTTCTAACAAGCTTCCTGTAAAACAGGCCTTGTACCAGCTATATTCCTAATAAGCTGTAGCACTGCAAAACCCAATCCTGTATGAAATAGAGGTTTCAAAGTAAAATCTGGATTTATCCTAGGAAGTAATCAAACCATGTCATGCTGATGCGTCATCAGCCAGAGAGCACAGTGGCTGAACCACACATGAACAAAATAGCATTAATCAAACTGAGTGAGGCTAAAAGCCTCAAACGTAACAGCAGTCAGATAACTCATGAATTACCAGTCATTACATCCCTGAAAAATTTTCTGTCTTCAGAGGTTCCCATCTCACTCTACTTAGTTTCTTGTGCATGCACTACGCTTTGCATCTGTACAGCACAGAATCAAACCCTTCTCACTCCTGTGAAGGTTGTCATGCGCATCTTCTTCACACAGAACTGTGAGCAAAACTCCTGTAATATTGCCCTTCATTATAACTTCATTATTAATATGGTTTGGATTGTTTCTGCAACATCCACGTAACATATACTACCTCACTCTACCACCATCACCTAGGTCCTGTTGATTAGAGCAGGTTCATTCTGAGATTTGGTACAAAGCCATTTTCTAAAGTAAGCTGATTTCTGTTAGTAACCTCTCATTTCAAACTGCTTGGAAACGAGAAGGAAGTCCTCGCAATATTCAGATACTACATCATCATGAGGCAGGTTACAATGAGATTGGTAATTCCCCACTGCATGGATCATACCTTCCCCACAGATTTCAGCACACGGCGCAACTAGACTTTGACCTACTGAGACATATGGACTCTGCCCAGTGTAAATGAAGGAGAGGTGGTTTCAGCAGGGAAATGGTTTGCTGACAAATTAGTTGATCTGGTTCCAGCTATAACACTGACCTACTTGTATAACATCCTGTAAGGCACTTAAATTTCACTGCTTCTTGTAAAAGAGAAAAAAAGAAAAAAAGATCTACTCCACAATCAAGAAACAGGGTCATTGTTTCCTAATTTCATTTTATACTTTGAGCAAGCAGGTTATCAAAGTGCAAGTTTTACAGCAAATGAATTCAGGCTTCATTCCAACACTGATCTTTCTACATGTGAGCAAGCATGTTGTAACAACTGCAAGGCCTCACAAGCTTAACTGAGGGAATTCTGAAAAAATAAATGATTCAGTGTCTATAAAGTATTCTGAATCACCAATGCTACTGTAAACATGTCTCTGTTTTACTTTCTGAGGTTATCAAACAAGCATTAAAAAATGCAGGTAGGACATAACAACTACGAACACGATCAGTACTCACAGCGCTCAAGAAAAAATAACCCATTTATTTCCCACTAGATCCTTCTCTAGCCCTTCTTAATATCTGCATGCAGGATCCTACCTATTCATAATGAAGTCAACTGTTGTGTTTATAGGCAACACCGTAGAAGAAGCAAACAAAAACTTTAAAGAAAACATGAAAAGAAAAAAACCCCACACAATAAAAACAGGAAGACTGTAGTCCTTACAACCACTTTCTGATTTCTTAAAAAGTGAAGTAACTGCCTTGAAAAATAATTCTCGATGTTGTCATTTAAAAAGAAAAGTTTTAGCTAGAAACACTTCATGAATCAGAGTAAATCCAACTCGTTATGGCACGCATATCAGTATTTTAGACAGTTTATCTAAGAAGTTACACTGGTAAGTCCCTCTCAAGTTATCTAGTAATATCTGCTCTGCATTTTTCCTTTTTTTTTAATTCTGCTCTGAAATCAGACGCAAATTGCCTCGAGCATTTGCAATTTATCTCTCAAAAAATTCTCCACAAAACACACACACAAACATACTGACCTCAGTCTGCTGGAAGGTGGACAGAATCTGCATACATGATTTTTCTCTTCAACCTACTAAGCATTAATACTTAGCATTCCTTTGTACTGTGAACTTTTGGGAAATTATTCCTCCATTAAGATGTACTATCACTAGAGCTAGTTTACACAGATCAAAATAAGCAACTATCATTCCACGTACAGAAGTTTCCCTCTCAACCACTTCCACCACTATTTCTTTTCATTTCTTTGCCTTACCATTTGGTTAAAACTTTTCACGCTGTACATTTAAGAGGAAAGGAATAAAGTGCTTTCATCTTTTTGGAAACCAGGTAGAGTATCAATGCAATTAAATAACTAAAAATATAATGATACTGACTGGAGAGGTATTTCAATATACCTCCTGGCAACTGAAAGCAACTGAAAACCCCTTCTGAACAACAGCCTACTTAGCACTTGCTTATTTATCAACTTATTCATTTCTATTCTGCTTATAAGGTGTTGGTAATGAAGGCAATTTCATGGTTCTTGGCTTTTTTTTTTTCCTTGTTGTTTTAGGTTTTTTGGGATGTGTGGTGGTGTTCTGATTGAAGCTGCACTCCCCGCATTAAGGAAAAGACTCCCATGGAATGATAAAGGACTCGCTGTAACACTATTACAGGAGATGAATTGCATTAACCCCTGCCCTTCCCCATTGTACTCTCTGCCCACTGGAAACAACAACAGAATTACTAAAATCCCACACTCTCTAATGGGATGGTAATAGGATTCAGAGGCCATTAGGGTAAAGGCAATCCATATTTTACAGTTTAATAAGCTCTTGCTGAAGATGCTGGATCTCTCTTCAAAGCCAACAATTACCGATTTAGTATTAACAAATCCACAACAACTGTCAAGACGGCAGAACGCATTCAAGATGAAGTCAGCAGCTTACGGTGACACTTTAAAATGGGTGTAGAAAAATGAAACCACGTAAATTGAAATAATTTGTAATTTTACAGTGATACTGGTTATTACTGTCATTTCAGAAATTCTTACATCCAAATGTCATGCTTACGCAAGTTTGCACGTAATTGTCTTCGAGTTCGGTAGTGTTTGTTTTGGAAAGCAAGCACTTTTGTCTTGTTATCAAAACACACACCTCTTGTCACAGAAAAGTGTGGACGCAGATCTAGAAGAGACCAATCGGGTCACAACATGTACTTCTCCACAATCCTAAATAATCAGACAATTCATTAATACTACGATTACCTATAAATGGCTTGCCTACTAGGCAGTAGATTCAAGGGCATACACCATTCTCCAAAAACATCCCTTGAAGTGTGGGGTGTAAAATATATACCTTATTCTGCCCACTGTTACCTTAATTGTCCTTTAAAAGTATATTTTATACATTCTTTAAAGGTTCATGTACTGAATATTGCCTCAGGTCCAGTATCACTGTATTTAAAATAATAGAACGTTGACAGTAAACAATAATCATTTCTTACCTGAGAGCTCATAGTCATATAAACACAGGAACACATAAGCCAAATAAAATATACATACACAAAATATCCGCAAAGCCTGCAGTCACTTCAAGCTGAGGAAATAACTGATTCTTAGCCATATGTTTTTAAATGCTCTGACAATGCTTTTGTCACATTTTTCAACATTAATACATAGCCATTTACAATGGTAATCTTTCTCTTTCATTTATATCAATTTCCATTGGTCTTCTTCAATGTTACAGATAAAAAAGCTCTCCAGCATTAATTCCAGCACGTGAAATAACTCTGCAAAGAAGGCCACTGTATCACATTCTGGGGGGCCTTACTATCTTCTTTGAAATAGAAAACAAGCAGGTGTTCCCCAAGGTAGTGGCTCTCCAGACACTCATTGCCTAGTAAGACTGTCTCAGCAGTGCGTCCGAGGGAAACTGAATTTAGCCTTTCTTTCTTTCTATAAACGTTATCTTGCCCCTTGCTTCAAAGAGGTGCAGCCTTTGACTGAGAACTCGCCACATCATCTAAGAAAAGAAAGTCAGTCCCTGCAAAGTAGTAAGAAGGAACTAACAAGAACATCATTGTTTAAAGCCAAACTGACTGTATTTTTCTCTAGAATGGAGCGAAAGCACATTTCTTTACCACATGAGCAGCATCCCATCTCAGCGTGTCTGTCTCTAGGCAGGCAACAGAGGATGAGAGTCAGTTATGTTTAGCTGTGCAAGGGCAGCGCACCTAGACCTCTTTCATCCAGGCACTTTATCCAGTCTTTTGAGCTGCTCCTTTCCCATACTTGGATATCATTATTTCACACATCCACGTGGCTGATTTTCTCCAAACTTTTCTGTATATTTATGTGTACAGCCACCACGCTTCAATAAAGGCTGTGCATGCTTACTATTTATCAGAACATATTACCAATGAACATAAGCACAGCTTGCGCAGTTTATTTTAAAAGTATACGTTTAATGAAAATTTAGGGTTGATAAATGTTCTTGCTCTTGTGTAACTAGATACACTGAAGTATGAGCTCCATTTCCGTATTTCCTTTGCTTTGTCACATCTAATTCTTCAATAAAGTTTTGAGTACACTCAGAGAACAGTGGGACAAGAAAAACAAAAAAGCTTCCTGCAAGCATTAACTATGCTTAGGTCACCATTAAAAAACACATTTCATAAACTGATTTGAAATATGTCGTCCAAAGAATCTAGAGATATCACAGAGATTTCTGAACCACAGCTTCCAAAGAAAACTAACCGAAATAACTAGAAACCAAGTAAAAAGGAAATCAGTGACTTAATTCTAGGACACTAATTGTATAGTAGGAATATCTTGCAATGCAAAAGAGAAGATAAGAAAGGAATCAAATGCTACTTGAATTGCCTTTATGAAGAGAAAAGCAAAGACCATACAAATTAATTTTTGAAGACCTGTGTACTTCATTTGCCACGCCCTTTCTTGCCTCTCTTCTATTCTTCAGCTCAGAGAATCATCGTTGTTTTAAATTTTCATGTGAGATATACAACTAACCACTAGAATCACAGAACTCCTTTTCCCTTGCAGCATGAATTAGAATTGGAAGCAGCTCCTTCGGAGACAAAGCTGCACTTCTGCTTAGTTTCTCAGAATAAAGTCAACTCACAAAATATTAAAAAAGTAAACAAAACTTGCAGCTTTCCGTAACAAATGATCAAAAGGTGTTTTAAAAAGATGAAGACTTCAGTCATAAGCGAACAGTTCCTTCCGAAGATTTCATTTTAGAAGAAGGTGAACAAGGATAAAATGACTAACTTTTTAAGGCTGACAAAGAGTAAACTGGGTAAGCATGAAAAGAGAGTGTGTTGTCTGTGCTGTATTCCTGGTCTGCTTAGCATTTGACATACGCTGTCTCAAAAGACCATTTTAATTCTTATTTCAGTCATTCCAGAATTCCTCTCAGAAAAGGTAAAAAGAAAGCGACACAATATAATCAACTATAATACAATAATCACGGTTTGGATTTCTGTCAAGTTTCTAACAATGAAAATGAGCATTTATCAGGAATTTGCCTCAAACAAATAATTTGCACTCATTTCCGCAACAAGACAGACATGATTCTTCTTCTTTCAGCTCTTTGTTAACTCTGATTAATTACTTCACTTCCAAATTCCATTATCAACATACTCATTTTTTTCTAGGTAGCAACAACTGATACGCTGCATCTCCAAGTCTCATATTAGAAAGCTGAATATCTGCCCATTCCTTACATTCTACTGACCTCTAGAGACTGTATGTATATATGTATGGTATGGATATCTTACTTTTGTGCATGTACGCATACTAGAGCAATATCACAGACAATCATCTTCCAAGAAATCTGTGTGTAGTTTTTGATATTAAAGTTCTTACTCTAATCACAAATTGTTCTTAGAAACATCTTTTCTTTTGTTTTCTAGATATGAAGAATCTCTTGCTATTTTTTTTTTATTTTTCTTTTCCTGTGTTTTTCTAACCCCAACACACCACGGTCTTTGTTCTCCATTATGTACAGAATTAAGCTACAAGTATGAATATTGAGACAATCCAGGTTTCGTTCAAGAATGAATAACTGCCAGGCGATGGAGCACCACACATTTTAAGTTCCTAGTTTTTGGAAAATAGTCGTTATTACATGCATAGAGAGAAGACAAATCTCTCAACTCAGTATCAACAATGCTCCTCTCCAGCACATTCCAAATGATAACATCTTGCAGCAGTTCCCTTGTCTCCATTTTGCTGCCAAAGAAAAAACTGTACACAAGCCTGTGTTTGCTTTGACATTTAGATGAAACAGAAAGAGCTGCAGGAGTTGAATTTGTCAGAAAAAAACTATTCAAAATAGACATTAATTCAATAATAAAGAGAAACGAGGGGAACAGAAAATACTGTGTTACCCCACAATGATGTTAGCATAGCCATCCCTTGGTAACATCGTGTGGTCAAGTATAAGAAAAAGCATTACCACCAATATACACAAAATTAACACTTGAAATATAAAAGGCATATTTTCCAACAGAAAATAGTTTGTATTAAGTTTCAGATCAAAATATCTCAAAAATATACAAGGTTTTTTTCTAGTACCACTACTGCTTTATAGAGAAGGGGCTTCTTTTTTTTTCTTTTTTCTTTTTTTTGGGGGGGTAGGGGGGGTGGGGGGCGTAAAGATTTTTAGTTTGTTTAATGCACTCTTTTGCACTGTTGTGATCATATTGCAAATCATAACAAGATACAAAATGTAGTAGGTTTGGAATCAGCTAAGAGCTATGGGTTGAATTTTCTTAAATCTATATAAGCTATAGATAGCAACTGAGTTCTGCACCTGTCAGAAACTGCATGCACAATGACAGTTAAGTACTGTGTTAACTAAACAGATTTTACAAAATACAGCTAAAAGAGGAGCTACGTCCACTCCTTTAAGTTACCCAGGAGTTACTGCAGAATGAGTAAAATACAGAAAACTGTGCCTCTTCCTTTAGAAGTAATATGAAACTATCATACTGACTGAACAAGTTATATACACGCACTTGAACAAAATTTCCAAATAACTAATTTAATTTCCTTTATCTGTACTACCTTTTCTTATGTAAGCAATAGCTTTATTTTTCAGTAACTTACTAACACATAGACATCCATTTATCCAGTACTCCAATGATACGAGACTCGCTATGTATTTTTTAAATTTGCAATGGGCTTAAATTAGAATACATAGATCCAGATTTGTGCCTTTAGTTATATGTACACACATGTGCATCCAAGACAACATTGCTACTACTGAGAAATGCGGCACTAGACTCAACTGGGCCCAGAATTATTTCCCCTGTTCAGCTATTCGGAGCTGTTCATAGTGTATACGTAAGCAGAATACCACTATAAAAGTAGGCTTGATTTTCTCTTTATGACTTTGAGAACTGAGAAATACTGAGATAAAAGTTTATTCCTTAGGGCTATATTGTGTCATAAGCCTTTAAACTGAATTTGCCAGTGTTTTCAACAGGGAATTCTCTTTGGAAACTGATGACATGTTACGATCTTTTAAGCTGAATTACGTACAATTTCAATGAAGTGACAAGTCTGAAAGTAAACCAAAGTAGGGAAGGTAAAAACATACTTCTGGTAGCACTCTCTCACTGCTAACAGGCTGACTTATTTTTCAGAATGACACAGAACTGTAGAATAAACATATGTAGAAATGCCGATGAACTTGTACCTATGACAAGCTGAGATGCACAAGACTCAATATAAATTACTAATTGTCTCTAAAGCCCTATGAACTTCTAAGCAAAAAAAAAAAAGTACACATGACAATTCAATAAATATGTGATACTACTGTTTCCAAAATCATACTTATGAAACCCAAGAAGATTTCATTTCCTCAACATATAAAGTATGCAGACAATTTTCTAAAGATTAAGAAATCACCTTAGTATGTACATAGTTGTGTGCATGCCCAAACTCAGTACCAACAACAAATTAAACAAAATGTTAATGAATGGGAAAAAACCTCATCAACTTAAAGCTTATCAGATTAGAGAAAGTTTGGCATGAGCCACTGGGAGAAAACAAAACAAAACTGCAAATAAAACACTAGACCCAAGCTATAATAAATTATGTACAACATACATGACATGGAAAATGACTGTAAGAGATCAGCCACACTTTTTTTTTAATCGGCATTTTTTTCCCATTTACAAGCGAAGCTGAAATTTTCTTACACAGTAAATAAAAGAAATTAAGCTATGCTCCAATGCATTTTAAACTCCAGTTACTTCACTGGAAGGTTCACTGTAAAAACTCAAATCTTATATCTTATCTCTACAAGGTCTGCAACTAATTTTTTTTTCCTTGTTTAACTAAGGTACAAATGCATACACAAGATAGCTGAACGCAGAGATCACCCTTTGGTTATGACTACCCCAAGTTTCGCATGTTCACGCTACTTTACTTGAAAAGTTAGCATCGTTAACAAAAACAAAACAAACACAAACACAATATAACACACATTATCTTTTTGAATTTCCAATCGGGGTTGATGATCATCTGCAAAAATAAATATTCCCACAGACAGATGTCAGTGGTTGCCTGAAATTGCATCAGTTAGCACCCGTATATTACAGTTCTTCATTCCTTTGGGAGTATTTTATCATTTTATCTGATTAATTAACAACAAAGCCCTTTTAGCGTAGGACTTCACAGCTTTCTGTCCTCACACTTGCCATTAGTTATTCCACTTCAATTTATTAATACAAGTCCCATCAGAGAATTTCTCTCATAATTTAAGCACACAGCAAAAAGATGTAAACTACATTGTTCTTAGTTAAAAAAGAAAATATACTAATTCACTATTTCCTTTTTTAAAAATTGCACTATGCGTGGTAAGCTCTTACTACTGAAAAGAAAGCAACTTCAATGCACTGGAATTCTACTAATTTTGCAATTGCATACTTTCATTACTCAATTTATAATTAAATATATGATATTTGTAAACTTTGAAAGAAATAACACTTAGGAAAACTGAGAAAATATGCATATGAAACAATGGCAATACTAGTGATAAAATTTTAAAAGCAGTAACAACTCCAAACCTTAAAAAAAAAAAAAAAGGAGAGGGGACAGACAGTTGTGATGCGTCTCACAGAATTTCAGTACATGCTCTTCTTCAGAATGAACGGAACTGAAGAAGATGGTGCAAAAATTTACTGGTCTCATATTATTAAACTATCAACAGCCTGCATAACCAATTACCTTGAGATTTTTCTTTGGCTTTTGTAATCTCACTGCATTTCTTTTCCTCTATCAAATAACCTTTACTTTGCTCTCCAGCAACATCTACTGGAACATCAGTAAAATGCTGCTATTTATATTAATCACTCATTTAAAATCTAGTTGGGAAGAGTAAGCAAAGGCCAAAATGAGAGATACATAATCTGCAATTCAGATCCTGTATTCTGGGCTTAAACAGAACAAGTTAGTGCCTTCAACCTCCTAGCTGTCTGCCATTTCATATGGAAACATTCTTTTTTTATGACAAATTCATGTTGAAAGTCATCTACCATTTACACGTAGATTCACTTCACTACGGTCACAAGAAAACACTTAAAATAGCACAGTTATCCAGGGCTTCCATTTTTTGTTGGACAAGTTACTGAATTTCATTTTGGTCCAACACGCAGCTCAACCAACCTGAAGCACAAAAGGAGCTGGGAAGGACAGATAGAACAAATTTGTAACGAGGAAAAAGAAGTGTAATGGCAATGTCAGATAACTCAGCAAAACTAGAGTTACAGAATTAAAATGTCCACTATAAATCTGTGAAACACTTACAGGCTCTTTTGTCTGACTGAAAGTGCTCAAAAAAATCTGTGCCTTTTTATGAGGATGAATATACATGAGTAATTGACACTGAAGGTAAAAGTAGCAGCACAAAGTCCCTGTACACTGACGGGAGACTGGGCTTCCCCAGGGGCTTGATCCCATTCAGCTATGTGGTGGCTTGTCACTGCCTATCTTGTAAAATCAGCTACTGCAAACGTACACAGAAAGCAGTGCCACTGATTTTTACAAGGTACGTGGCATTGTGCATTCACGTATCTCAATGTAGGATTCAGTCATTAGGCTAAACATGCACAAAGACAAAAGTTCTCAACTAAATGTATTAATTTCCATCTGCAGTGTGCTCATTTGTACGTCTGTAACACTAAAATCTACCTATTAAACAATGTTTACTCTAGGACAGTTTATAATACCAAGTTAGCTCTGCGTGGCTCTGCTTTTACAGACAGTTAATTAGTACTGCACTTTTACAAGTTACTCTGATCACCGCAATGTTGTTTGCCTTGCTTTAAATTCCTAATAAAGGTCTAGCTATCCTTGAATCCCCACTCACTTTCCACTATGACAATGAAATTCAGAACACTCTGCTCAGTGTTCCTCTATTCAGCGTTAGTTTGCTCACACAACAACTGTAAAATATAAATACAGGGAGAAAAAAAACCAAAAACACCAAAAGCCAGTGAAGACACAAAACAGAAGTCCCAACAGCTAAGGATTTAGCTTGTGAGTAAAAAGCACTTATCATCATGTACCATTTTTAAAATTGCAATGTTTTGTTGCTTTTGGTATCCCTACCATAGCCTGAATGTATTTTTATAGAGAATAAAAGGATATGTTTCCCAAAACCACAAACACTCTTAAGCTATATAATTTCATATTACCACAAGACCCAAGTTCAGAGGCTTTGCCTGATAAATTAGCTCCTCTCAATAACTGTTAAACAGAAAGCCCTTCATTGTAATCCAAGTGCACTTGTGGACAGCACTTTCAGAGTTAACTCCGTCTGACAACTGACAGAAATCCATTATTCTAATTTGGTGATTGCTTTACTAAACACAGATGCAGTTTATGACTTTTAGTCACGTATTTCATTCAGGATGGTACTTAATCTCAATTTAAAAAAACATAAACACAAAATAGATTTTACAGGGTGTCTAAAAGGTTATAGCTATTCATCTGAAGAAATGCCAGGCAAACAAACAGTATTCATCAGGACCTAAACTCAATGCTAGGTTTTACCTTAGCAAATAAATAGTAAATAAGTGCAATTAATTTTTAGTTCAGCTGTTGCAATCAAATTGCAGAATGCCAAGCTCCTAGAAGGCTGTAAGACTCCGAAGCTTTTCTCATACCGACTCAAGTGCTGAATTTAACCTTAAGCAAAGTCCAGCTTTCACAAAAGCTGGCTCTGTTTTATTTTGCTACACAGAGAAACACGGAAAAAATCATTCAGTGTGAATACAGCTTCCTTACAAAGCCATTTCTAATTCAATTTGCAGCACATACTTTAAATCTTAAACAAAAGGAATCTGATACAACACCGATGCTGCCTCTTGCTGCAGATGCTTTCCCCAGTTACAAAATGCTGAAAATCTACCGCTCCGACCAAGCCACTCCATAAAACACTGGATTCAGGCACTTCTTACCTGCCTCAGTTGAAGGCTTCCTTCCCTTGTTAGCAGTATGAAGCATCCTCTAGCCTTCCCAATCCTCGCCACCAGCCTCAAATTGCACAGCTAAGTCCCCTTTTTTGCAAGAAAACGCGTACAGAAAGTGATTAGTTTTTGTTGTCCCTTTTAAGTCCCTCCTGCGGGAAAGAGCAGGGGAGCGATGTGACGCCACCTTTTAATCTTTTGCAAGAGTGAAAAGGCAGAAAAGGAGCGCTCGATCAAACTGAGCTTCACACATGACTAAAACTCGCCTGAGAGGCTGCAAGCTCTGGCTAAAGCACCACTAGGCGTAAGTGTAAGAACAGAGAAGAGGGGAGAGTCAATGAAATGTGACAACGTATGTGCATCAAAGACAGGAAAAGAGGGAGAGAACAATAAGAGAGAGATCGAGGCAGCAACAAGAGAAAGAGAAAGAAAGAGAATGTGAGGGAGAATAAGCATGAAGAAAAAATAGGAGAGTTTTGAAGCAAAGAATTCACAGAATAAAGCCAAAGTGTCTGGCAGCTTCTGTTTTTATCTCAGTGAGCATGACATACTGCCTCTCTCATTTAGTAACACATTCTTGTCTCTTCCAGGTTTGAAAACTGAGATAATCACAATGTGTGCCTGCGTTTGCCTCACTGGCACAATTGTGAGCCATATACCTGAGATTCTGCTCAACCATCTTCTATACACGCATATAATGTGCAATTAAGTTCTTCTATCCATTAGGACAGACAACTCCCCTCTGCAACCCCGCCCCCAAAGAACCAGAAGCCGCTAATTTCTACATCAATTCACAATCCAGTTTAACTGGCAGATGGAATTCTACTTATAACTACTAACAAACTGCCACTAATAAACAAATGACTGAACAAATGTTTAATGTTGATAAGTGAGTTTTCATAGCAACAAAACATATTAGCATTGATAGATCTGTTTCAGAAAAGAGGTATTATAGACATTTTCTTCTGTTTATCTTGCTATTTCTACATGAAGTTGCAGTAAGTATTGGGAGAAGAAAAAATGTGACCCAGAACTAACATCTTAAAGGAATCAGTCAAGATGCAATCGGGTTTAGAATTTTAATAAAGCAATTACAAACTAAGAACTAAATGTAGAATTTAAAATTTAATTATGAGCTCCTAGAAAAGATCCACACACTAAGTCCTCATACAAGTAGAGTTCATTTTCATGCAAGATTGGAGATTTTTGTTATTATTTTTAATATATTTCATTTGTAACATCAGAAGAGCTTCTGCATTTAGTTTTGTTTGCATCTCTTTAAGGTACAGACGAACAGGCTGCCAACTGATCATCTGGCCAAAAGGAATAATCCTTGTCTACTGAACCAATGCAAGTTCAGTCAGACTTGGTTATTACATGGAGATGTAAGGTTACGGGGGCAGCAGCAAACTAAACAAACCCAAAAAACAAAATATATTTTCCCTCTGCTGCAGCATCCTCTTTGAGTCTCCCTGTGGATCGTAGCATTTCAACTCCATGAACAAAAAGGAAGGACTATGTCAGTGGCATAAGATTCTGGAAATCTGGATTCAGAACTCAACCACATAGCACACTTCTCTTAGCTTAGACAAGAGCTAGGTATTAAAGTACTTAGTTGGATTAAAAAAAAACAAAAAAACCAAAACAGCTCTACACAACTCACTATCATCTATTGTAAGGATTTCCAGGTTCCAGAGAGGAGGTTACGAAGGCGAATTCACAAATGATCATCAAGGAATCAACAACCAATTTCAGCGCTGAGTACTTCAAACATTGTTACTGCGCTGTAAGTTTTCAAAGCATTGATGTTTCCCTAAGAATGTTAATAACCTCACCACAAAGCCTTGTACTGAGCTTTGGGCAGGCAGAGTTCAGCTTTCAAGTTTGTAAAGTTGAAGCTTCAGAACTGTCCCAAAGCCCACACTTCTGAATTTGTGTCAGTATTTCCCTGGCAGTTGGCAATACACTTACATAAATACAGATCCATCAAAATCAGATTCTCACTAATCTTCTTGAGCCATCACTGTCACGTATGCTTGGGTGATTTCACAGAATCATAGAATGGCCTGGGTTGGATTCTCTGCTTGGATTGATTTCTTTATCACAAAGAAAATAATGAAAACATTCATTTTTATAAATACAAAAGTCTGGGCTTTTACACACCTCTCCCCACGTGTAACAATACAGCTTCAGCGTGACCAAGAAAAAAAAACATTTTGTGGGATAATTTATATCAAGTATTTCTTCCTGTTCTGCTGCTGTAAGGGATCTAGCCTAAGGTCCCAAGTTCCTACAAGAACCTTAGTGTTTCTGTATGTGTGCACAGCCACATGTCTGAGGTCACTCATCTTTAAATAAGTAATAACAGTGGAAAGTAAAGCTTCTCTGCCTATTTTCACCCTCTACTCCCTTTTTTTCATTTTATATTTTCTTAACCTTATTGGTAAATAGCACTCATCACGGAAGTTTTGATAAGCACTTCCCACATATCTCTTAAGGTTGTGACAAAATTTTTCTAAAATTCAAAAGCACACACGAATGTTTCCAGAAGTACTTCTTCATTCTCACAGCCTTATCTCCAGACTCACAATGCAATCAACCCTTAATGTTTACACCCAAGGCCAGCAAAAAGCTTAAAAACCCACAAAGCTGCATGCATGCTTTCTTCCTTTTCAAAAAGGACACAACATTGCAAGGCTAAAACTAAGCATAAGCTTACGTACTATACCATATAAATTGTTTTCTACAAGAACTGACCTTGTGTTTGAACTAAAAATGCTTGGACACTGAACTGCTTAAATCCTGACAGCTCCAGTGAGGAAAACAAGTTACTCTCCTGCAAACTGGCAACATTTCCATAAGGCAGGCTACATCTTTGACTTACATGAATGCAAAAATTGTATCTTAACAATTAACAATCTTAACAAATCTTAGCAATTAAAAGTGCTCCTCCTTGAGCTTCCTCAAGTAGTACTCCAATAGCAAACAGGAACCACGTCACTGAACATTACTGAATAACTACACAGTGAAACACACAGCTAATGTCATTATGTACGGAGATACAACTGATTTCCAGTCCTTTTTTATACATCCACCACTACAGAGAAAACAACTAATCATTTTCCAACAACTAATTTGAGTTTTCTTTCAATGGTATCTGACAAAGTCCACTTAAGTTTAATCACAAAACACCTCTTGATCCTCCTCCATTCTGCTGTAATCCTGCATCATTCCTCACTTTGGTTTAGGTCAAGGATTTCAGCAGCCTGCGTGCAAACTCGTACTCTATGTCTGCTCCATAAAACTTGCATGGTAATAAAACAGTGAATAAACAACATACCTGATGTTCACTGGCTGCACTGGTTAAACGATGCACTCCTCCTGCTGTATTACCTCCAACACTGAGCATCATGACAACAAATTACATGGAAATACTGTGGCAAAGGACTACAAAAGTAATTCAGTTAGCTGACACCTATTAGAGGGACTGTTGGCCCAAAATGTTCATCCCCTACATATCCTTGGGAGCTAAACGAAAGCCTCTGGCTATGCAAAATAGTTAATGACTACTTCCCCTTTCCAATAACCTTCTGTACTTATATCTAGCAAAGATTTTTTTCTTTGCCAGTTATCTATCTGGACGGCATAAACATAGAACAATTTTTTTTTTCTGTTTTCATTTCTTCTGCTTCTGATCTGAAAAAAAAAAAGACTGTCTGAAAGCATCTATTCTTTTTTTTTCCAGTTATGTCTGTTGGTTTAATAAAACATATTGTCTTTTTCCCAGTCCTTGTTTCAATAATAGCTTTGGATCATCCTCTTAAGCCACCATCGTTACAGAAGCAGAAGGCACCTCCTCCCTCCCCAGCGACCATTTCCTAGGCTGTGACTGTTCACTTAAAGGAAATACAACAGCGTAGCACAAGGGCTAAAACAGAGGCACAGCATGTAATGCCTTAAGTCTTATATTGCATTTTGTCCACTTCCCTGTATCTCATTTATGACAAGAGATGAAATTAGCATGGTAAAAAGAGTGCCTTGATCAGACAGTTTTATTGGTGAGGGGTAGAAGTTAAAGAGCTTGCATAAGCATGAGCTACATGTGAACTCCTGGCATGTGAAGGCAAACGTGATGCTATATCTGATATGAACTATAAAACCACCCAATTACTGCTTTTTGAGCCCATCTAAGAACATGTGATAGTACTGTTATAAATTACAATTCTCTGTGACCTCCACTAGGTCCAAACACTACAACCTGACTCGCTAGATGCATGGCTGGATGAACTTATCTATGACTGCTGGTAATATTCTACAGAAGAAACAGCCAAGTGTCATGCAAAGAAGCAAAGACAAAAGAGCAGTAGAAGTTTCATCGGCAGAAGCAGCTTATAATTTGACCCTGATTCATATGCTTGTCTTATCTGCTACAGAAAATAATATTTGATTCTTATTATTGTCAACTCAGTAAGTAACAACTAAATAAATAATAACAAATTAGGTATTAGTTTTCTCTGCATCATGGAAGAAATGTTAATATATTATGAGATCTGCCATATCATGAAAGGAAATCAATACGTTTGTAATTTTGACTTGACTGAAGAACTAAGAGGAAATAATCAGTATGTTTCTGGTTATTTGGGAAATTTAATTCAAAAGGACTTGTAATATTTTACTATTGTATAAAAAAATACAGAAATATAGATTAAAAAGGCATTTCAAAATTCAGACTTCTGTGGCATGACCTCACACTGCTGTCTGCCTGGTACATTTCTGTTCAGAAATTGCCGGTTCACAGGAACCTTCTGTGTCTCAATCACCTTGACAGACAGAGGGTAACAGCTTACCCACAGGCACAAGGACTGCCTATAACATGGGGTGAGAGCTCCGGCACAGCGCACAGAGACATTCTGCTCACTAGGACCGAGGCCAGCTTCCAGGAGAAAACTAGATAGCTCATAAAAGATTTTCTTCACTACTTGGTAATTTAAGTTCTCCAGGTGAAGTGAAGATCTACACTGAGTCAATAGAGTACACAGCTTCACAGACCATACAATTTATTTTAAAGTACTGAGCAGCACACTTAACTGAACAAAACCTAGTTTTACTGCCCAGTCCTTTCAATTAATATGCAACATTCATGCCTTAAGCATACCCTTGAGTATTCCGTACTTCTCTGAGCCACAGCTTTGAAGATGTGTTGGTTTCCTATGCACTAATTTGACTTATATGCAGGCTGACTTCTACTCTGAGATTATTTCTGATATGAAGTCAATTCCAGATGCTCTGCGAATTGCTTTACTACCCCTATGATACGGACACCAAAAAAACAGAAGGATGTCATCAAATTAAAAGGCCACTGCTGTCATTCCCTAATAACTGGCACTGGTCAAAAATGCTTTTTTTTGTACACTAATCATGGCACAAGTGTCTTTCCTTGATAACGTGAAAGCTTAGAACCAAATCCAGAAACGACCTTACATTATTTCTTGTTATGCCTAGGTCCAAAGGCCTGCTGACTTGCCTGGAGCTGAGTTTGATGTGTGCCGTGGGCCTGGCAAAGATGCCTAATAGGCTCAAATGGTGAAAATTTCCTAAGAACATAAAATAAGCCTGTAAGAAACAATCAGAAATGCAAAAAAGGAAGTTATTAAAAGTTCTGAGATGAAAATAGAAAAAGGAGATTCTATCTCTAATACAGAGAACTGTAGAAGAAGCAGTAAACAAGGACAAAGGTTTTAGTTTTTAACACTTGATCCTATTTACTTCTGTCTTGATCCACATTTTTCACACCAAACCTCCAGCTTTTACATTTACAAGGGAAAGATCTGATACCTGAAATTCTTGAAACTGTTTCATATAATGTTCAGGTGGAATAGCCATATCCTATAACAGAACACCAAAAATTTCCCTTATCTCTAAGAGACTACTAGACAATTCTGAAAGCGTGAGTTTCTGCACTCACGATGAACAACTGACTTTACAACACCAACAACTACCACAGTCGTGATGGTGTAAGAAACGCAGCCGTCTGCTAGATTAGCAATGCCATAACAACAGTGTATGTAAACAACAGCACAATTCCTTCTTGCTGCCTGAATATTTGTGGAGTCCTAATTATGAGTCAAACTTTTTTTTTCCATTTTCATGTTGTATCTATACTATGACTAAAGTAAATGATTAAACAGTATAAAAAAAGAAGTGGGTAGCTTCAAGAAAGTCTGGCTGACGATCCATCTGTTGTGGTTCAGAACATGGAACAAAATTCCACTGAGGAGGCTTGACACGTTGTATAAAAGCACCCTTAAAACACATTTCCTGTCATGCCATCAGCTCTCATCAGACAGAGGGTATTTGTTTTGATTAACCTTTGGTATGAAACAAAACACCTGTTCTTGTCTTTTATCTCTGTCATATCAGAAACAGAGAATGCATAGCGAAGGAAGAGAGTAAAATAAGAAATTTGGAAAATGTGAAGTACTGACTAGAATGCTGAGAACAGCAAGAACATGACATGCATGACTTTCGAGAACTTTAAGAGAACATTTAATGCAAGTCGTTAAAAAGTGACAAATGTTCAGTAAAGCACATACATAATAACATTTCTATTAAAATCAAAGACATTAAGAATGAGTAAAACTAAAAAAACAATTGGTTTTAAAACAATCAGATCACATTATAAATAGTATTCTCTTAAAAATACCTTAAAAAACAAGCCACTTGCTGTATTGAAAAATAAACAAAATGTTATAATAAGTCAACATTTTTTCCCTAAATCTTTTCTTATTCAGAATACATAGATTTTGGATCCATGGAAACTCGACTGCAAATGTGTCATCTTTTTGACTCAGCTGACTAAGAGCACTGGAGAACTATCTGGCTGCTATGTGGAATGTTCAACTTTGTGAATTCGGAGACAACAGAGAAAAGCTTTCCAGTAAAGAAAGTTTCTGACAGAGTGAAAAAAAGTTGTTAAAAAAAAAAAAAAAAGTGTTAACTGTTTTTAATTTTAACATCTTTCAGCCAACCGTTTATTACTGCTATTGTCATTTTTTGACATTCTCTACCGTGACAATCACAGAAACAATTCAAAACCTTACTTATCAGACAGCTCTTTCTTACCATAAACTGATGCTTACTTGTGAAATCTGGGACAAAACATCACAATTTCAGATGCTGAATATCTAAGAAACTGCTGGAAGCTGCCAGGGATACACTACACAAAACAACGGAGTCACCACACGCTTCCTGGAAAGCGCTCATCTTCACGTGCAAGCCCAAAAGCATAAAATTTAAAGGGCCAAATCATGGGGGAGAAAAACACTTAAAAATGCTCAAATTGTTCACCAGCCTCCACTTCCTCCTTCCCCAAACCACCTGATATCTTTCCAGTGCTTTTTAAAGTACACTTCCTCCTTCTGTGAGTCAGTACTGCTATCTACCAACAGTATACAGAGATAACAGCTGGTCTGTAAGAGAACTACTGCTGAAGGTATCACAGAGGGTTATCATTACATTAAAAATCCTTAGTTTTTCAGCTTTTTCTTCCTCCTCAAATACTCGATTAAAACCGTGTTTGCTGACCTCAATGGGAAAACGCTTGGATCTCTAGTGCAATTTTATATAACCTTAATTCATGTTTATGCTATATCTGCTGATTAAAATTTCAAAATCACTATCATAAGGTAAAGCGATACTATGCTCCCATGATTTTTTTTAGGTATAAATAATATGAACACAGCCATGCGATATGTAGATCATAAAGGATGTTTTAAACGTTCTGCTGCCCCTCTTACCTCTGCTGCACAGCTTTTGTCTTAACTCTGAACAGATTTTTCATCAAACAAGTTCAGAGTGTTTACTGATATCAAAAAGTACATATTCATGATTTAAAAAATGTAATGAAGCATACTGTTTTGTGAACTTCATTTTAAAAATACTTCTCAGTTTGACACGAATTAACCAAACCCATCCTACCATCGTAAGTAACAGACGACTCGATACCTAAGTAATTCCACTGCATGTTCTGGTGGCATTCACCAGAACGCAAACGCTTCTTTACGCTTCTGAAGACTGACCTGTCTGTACAGATCAGCTGAACAGAACTACGGAACCTCGCGCACTAGAGCCTGCTAATCACTAAGTCCACCATACACGCATACATTCTGCTGCGACAGCCTGCTCTTTGTTTGCTTGCTCGCTTTTTTAACCCGGGTTTAAACGCAGAAGGCACGAAGCAGCCCGAGCCCGGGTGCCGGCCGCCTCCCACCGAGCAGCGCCCCCGCCCGCACCGCCTCAGCCCCCGCCCGCCCGGGGCCGCCCCGCCTTCCCCCCCCCCGGCCGAATCCCCGCCTCGGCAGCACCGCCACCATCGCCGAACCGGGCGGGGCACCGCGGAACGAACGCACGGGGCCGCCGCCCACCGCAGAAAGCGAACCACGCACCTGAGTGCTGCGGCGTGATCCGCTCGGCGCTGCCTTCCCGGCCTCCGGGGGGAGAGGAGAGGAGAGGGGGCGGCCCCGGCCGTTGGGCGCGAGGAGCGCGGCCGTTGGGCGCGAGGAGCGCGGCCGTTGGGCGCGTGGCGCTGACCGCGCGCGGCCGCCTGAGGAGCAGCGGCAGTGGAGCCGGGCGGGCGGCGGTGGGTGCTCCGAGCAGGTGGCTCTGCAGCACGGGGCGGTCTTACAGTGCAGAGGGGAGCACGGGATGGCATGGGTTGAGTGGAAGGGACCTTAAAGCCCATCCAGCTCCAAGCCCTGCCGTGGGCGGGGCTGCCACCCCACAGATCAGGCTGCCCAGGGCCCCACCCAACCCGGCCTTGGGTACCTCTAGGGATGGGGCATCCACAGCTGCTCTGGGAAGAAGTAATGGCAGACAGGTGCCACAGTCACTGAACTTGACATACAAGCAGAGGCGGGTTTCTGGTACCAAAGTTTTACGTGGAAGAAGAAAAACGGAACATCTGTGACAGAAGAGGAGGGCTAAGGCACAAAAAGCCCAAGGACCCTCAGCCGGCAGCTCGGCTACCAGTGAGGTGGATGAACTCAAGTCATGTTTGGGCACCAACAGATGTGTTTGGCAGTCACAAGAAGCAGGACCTGAAGCGCTGTGAGTGGGTGCGGCTGCCAGGAGGGCCTTGTGAGGGAGGCGAGAGAAGAGCAGCCTTTGATATAAACCAGAACTGACAGCGTCTGAACTGAGAACGAGCTCCAGAAAGAAGGGAGCGGAGATCCAAGGATACCAGTTGCAACTGTGATGTGCAAGGAATACCAGAACAGCTCAGCAGGGCTCACTGATCAAAAAGCAATGCCAAAGGGCTAACACTAATGGCAATTCTGTCTGGCCACAGTCATCAGTGTGACAGAGCTGATGCTGCAGGTGCCTGAAGAAACAGATCTTTTATTTTCTCTGAGAGCCAGGTATAGACAGTGAGCTTTGCTCATGCATAAAGAGCAAAATTAGTGCAGCTGATAGCAGCTAGTAACATAAACGAACAATGACGATGTATAGCTTTCACTTTAGATAAACATTTTTTTTTAACACAGGATTCTAGTGAATTTTTAACTATATCGCTGCAGAGTGAAATAATTACTTTTTACATTAGTCCAATCAGAACTAAAAGCTTCAAATTGTTATTATATCAAGTGAAAAGTTAATAAAATTTAGTTGCCCTACTAACCACTTGATTACAATTCAGAAAAAAAATATAATGCATTAAAAAGCACACATAAAAAAAAAGTAGAAAATTGAACAACAGAGGGAGACAGGGACATGTGGAATCAGAACATATTCCAAAGAACAATGTAGAAACATGGAAATGTTTTTACTCTGGCTACAAAGAGCTGGCTCAATATTCAACTGTTGCAATCTTGAAGCAAAGCAATAATTTGGAATCTTTCCTCAGCCAGTTGCCGTATGACCAGAGAATACTTTTAACTTATTTCCTCAGTTACACCTTTCATAGTTTCCCACATGCATCTCCCAGATCGTAAACATGCCACATGCCCTCCGTTACACACTGAAGAGCGTTACGTACACGGGCCACAGGGGACAGGAGGGTGCTCTCTTTACCAGTGCAAGTGGCCATGACCATTGCATCACCTGCACATTTCTAGGAAACCTTCATTATTCTAGGTACTAAAAAAAGTCAACAACAACCGTCCTTGGAGAAGGCAGAAATGAGACCTCGCTGCACCTCCATTTCTCAGTCTGTATGGTGACAAGATGCTACCTACTCCCATACCAACAGTTACTGAGTGGAAAGGGAGTTCGCATCTATTTCACTTATTAAGTGGATAATGACTCTATAATGCTGTCCTGAAGCCAAGCAACAAATAAATATTATAATGTGCAGACCGAATAACTTCCTTGGAATCTAAAAACATTACTATGCATAATTCCTTCATAATGGTTATAAATAGACCAGAGGAACATACAAAAACAACATGCTACTGAGCAACATGATTCTAATCAACTGTGTATGACGTTTCTTTGCTATTTGGGTTTAGCTTTCAACAACATTCTAACATAGCTTTTCATTTTTCAGATAATACCTTGCTTCAGTAATTTGAAAGCACAAAACACCTAAGGTCACAACTACTAATACTCTTACAGAAGTCATCCCATATTAAAAAAAAAAAAAACTTGCAGAAATAGAAAAAACACACATAAAAACACATGGATAGTACCATTAATTCATCTCTAGTGCAACAACCTGAAAAAAAAAAAAAAAACAAACCAAATAATATTTGTATTGTTCAGAAAAGTAAATTTGCATGTTAAAGCATGCAAAGTCTGTAACTGAAACGAGCTCTGGAGTTCAGATCTCAGCTTGTGATTCACTGCTGGAACTTGGGAAAGAATTACCTTTGATGTCATCATTCCTTTCTGCTTATATAATGATAATGATACCTCATAGGACCGTTTACACAAAATTTTCAAGCTGCTACTTATGATTATTTGGTAAAGTGTTAACCTAACACACATGTAAGGAAAAAAAAACAACCTTTATGCATTCTCAAAGATGATTATGACCATAATTATTAATGCTGCATGCACAAGTATAATAGTTCCTCACCTGCTGAGGCATGATGCTAATGTAACATAATGGGTATCTGAAAGGTAAGGCATGGCATGGCATCTTGCTTTGGCCAAGTTACAAGTCTTAATGCATGGAAACCATGCTAGAAAATGAAATGCTAGAAGAAAACTATGCTAGCAAGCACAGCTGTGAAATGCCTTTACAAGTCCCATTTAGAATCAGCTTGAATGAGTTGGTCTTTGCACTGTGACTTGCTAGCTCTGCTGTTAGGCTGCAGCAGATCCAGTGAGGTCAAGAAAAAGCAGCAGGAGTCTCAGAACATAGAACCAAGGAAGCAGCTGCAGCTATCCTGAGGCAGAGGAGGAAGTGAGGAAGAAGCAGGAGTCCTGGTGAGAATAGGAGGACACCAAGCTAGATCCAGGGAGAAATGTCATTGCCAATTGTCTTGTGCAAGGTTCCACCCAGAAGGAACTGGGAACCTAGTGTGGACTAGGCAAAGGACTTTAAGGGACCTTTCTCCTCAAGATAGAGCAAGGTTTTATTCTAGCAAATACAAGCATATTAAGGAAGTGAATAATTGAGATGACTTTAAAAGGCTCCTGGAACAGGAAAAACCTATAAACAATATTGAACGACACATCTTTGAAATAATCCTTTTACTCCCAGAATAATGCTTCCCAAATCTGCTTCTTCAGAATAGTACTTATTAAAAACAAACAAACACAGAAGAGGGATAAAGGGAAGGCCAGGGCTACATTTCCCATGTTAAGGTAAAAACACTTTAAAAACATTACCTTACTCTTTAAATTTCTTCTGCACTTACGCATAGAGAATCATTGCCTGTGCTTCTGAACATTGGAGGTTTTGTGGTTTTACTGTTTGCACTGTTTTTGTGCCAGCTGAAATAGCATTTCATAACAGGGTCAGCACAATTCTGTAGTCAGGAAAAAATTCAATTGATTGGTGTGCCAGTGGCTGAAAGACAACACATCCTACTCATTCTGTCCTGGTGCTCAGGGGCAGCCAACCAGTGAAAACATATGTATACCTGTTAGGTGCATCGCAAAGCTAAAAACACATGTACTTCCTGCTGTAGGTAACAGAGAGTGCTGAGCTGCAGTTAGCAGTGATATGTTCTTCTCATCTTCAATTTGGGCAAAAAATTCACCCTGTCCATTCCCCAGAGGAGTTCTCAGAATAGCCAGCCATCTGTCTTTGGCCAGTACTACCTTTTGCAGAGGTGGGAAGAAGGTGAAGAAGAAGCTACAGACAAAGAGCTATGATGGGAGGGCAAGAGATGTGGCAGCGCAGGGTGACAGCAGCAGCCCAGGACAGAAGGCGCCGAGCTGGTACGCTGCAGGCTGTGAATGGCCCTTCAGGCTGAGGGGTCTGACTGACAGGGCTTGCAGCACAGCACGTTAGGATCAATTGATTCACTTAAGGCAATGTCAGATCAGAAAAAAGCCCTAGAGTGCTTCAACATAATAAGGATTTCCCTAACAAACAAAAAAGGGATTGCTATTAGCATATCAAACAAAAGCACAGGTTTGATTTTATTAAGCAGTGTGTGTGTGGGGGGGGGGGAGAGCAAAACACCACCACCTAAAGATTCACATAAATACCTAGTTTTCTTGCTCCAGTAGTGGACTTTCAGTACAGCCCTGAGGCTGTAAAGATCATTATCATCTCTGCTAAAGGTTATAGCAGTGTAGCGCTGCCCAGAAAAGATGAGGCTCATGTTCACGCTTGTTCACACTCTGTTGCACCTACAAATATCAATACTTTAAAATTACCATACAGCCTAAGTATTTTATGACTCTTAAAGACCAGACACAGTAGCAATAATGAAGAGTAAAAGGAAATCATAGTTTCCATAATGAAGACCAAATTCCTTTCTTTTGAGCATGAAATGGCTTTAGAAATCAAGCATTAACATTGGTACATTTTTACTCTTGTCTCTGAGGAAATCTGCCTGCCCGTCAGTCCCTCCTTGAACTATTCAGTCAGCCAGTTACACACGTTTCATGGAATATCAAAGGTCTGAAATTACTAAAAGCTTCACAAAACCTGTAAAGATGAATACGGAAAAGGTTCCAAAGTTGTTGTTCTTGCTGTCAGAAGGGATCTGACACAAGTGACAGCAATTCACGCTGCCTGTTGTTCCAGGTCTACTGGCTGTGCACCGGCACACGTGCTCCCAGCAGCACCTACCCTGCTCCGCGCCTGCGGCGTGCTGGGAGCAAGCTGCGAGGGAGAGGGGGAGGCAAGGAGGCCGCTGCCAGGGGTTTAGGAGCACAGGGCACTGCTGCTTGGCGATGCTCAGGAGTGGTCTTTTTTTTTTTTTTTCTATTCCCCTATGCCCAAATCCTAAAATGCTGTAATACTCACTGAAATCAATCAGGATCTAGCAATGTTTACTGTGATCTGAAAAGTTTTCATTTTAGTGTTCCTCAGATACCGGCACCATTTATCTCACTGTAGTTAACTCCTTACTAAAGCACTTGTTTCTAAAATCTCCCCCAAAAGTAAGTTTCTAGAACATGTTATACACACAGCATACTTCTTAAAACAAAAATAAAGTAACTACCTTTCAAAAAAACAAATATAATTAACATACCTGTATTTTGGTTGCAGTTAAAATACAACTTACTGTAAAACAAACTACAGTGAAACATATTTGTGGCATTCAACATATTAAAATCAGATGATGTTTCTAACATAAAAGTGACATTTAAGTGAATGACTTCTACAGTGTACATCCCCATATGTCCTCAGTGTTCAAATGTTCTGTGAAAATATACCAGCATGGAAGCCCACAGACATTCCTTTTGGGGCACTTAAAAAATTCTATTAATAACTAATGAATTACATTGATACACTGTGATATTTTGATACATTGCTCTTCCCGCTATGAAATGAAATGCAAAACTATACCATGAATGAGCAACACAAGATGTTCCCTGAAGGGCTGTAGTGGTGTGGGTAACACATTGCTTTCTCCCCAGAGGTGAAGCACGTCTCATCCTCAGTACTTCCAGTCTCACTCGTCTACAGAGCTACTGACTATTCCCAGAACAAAGTATCTCATATTCACAATTTTTTTTATGTGCTATGGGACTTAAAAAAGCAAAGCAAAACAAAAACCCATTGTTCAAGCAAACATAAATCAAAACCTGAAAGTAGAAGAAATGAATACAAATCAATTCATCTGAAAGAAAAAAAAATAAAGCAGCTCTAACATTGGAATTCTAGTGCATCTACCTGTTAGAAAACACAGTAAAGTAAGCAGTCAATTTAAGTTTCACTGATTTAGATGTAGCAGGCCCATTGACTTTAATGAAGGCAGGATTTTAGTATGACTTGAATCTGGAAAAATCACAGTAGTATTCTTGCAGGGTAGGACAGGGCAGAGTGCTGCATGACTGAAAGGGTAAGAAGCACACCTGAGAAGTTACCAAGCTACACAAGCCGTATTTTGATGGAATCCAGCACAACACAGCGCTATATATTGTGTTGAAGGCTTTTTTTGTATTGATCATTATTAGAATCTGTTATTACTGCTTTTATTCAAATTGTACATTGATAATGTACATCATTGATAATGTGTTATTATATCCTTCTTTATATCGGAAGTAACCAATGTCCTAAATTAAGCAAAGAAACAAGCTTGTAGGTGAATACAGGGTTGTTCACACGGTGATTAATTGCAGGGAAGTATTTATCATCCTGTGGACTATTTTAGTTCAAAACGCCAAGCGGACATTTTCTAAGATTTTAACCAAGGTTAACATTAGTGGTTTGGTTTTATTTTTCTTATTACTTATTTATTTTTCCTCTTTGGACACAAATTGGAAAGGGATTCAATAGCTTAAGAATACACAGTTTTACTTATTTAAATTTACAAAAGTAATTATTACAGTATGTACACTATCCAGTAGTTTATAGGTAGTAGAGATCTGGGAAAGCTGCAGCATAGGTGCAACTCACTCAACCATATGCTGCTTTCCTTAAGTAACTCATTATACAAAAAAATAAATATCTTGTGACGGATTGTTTTGACAGCTAAAAAAGATTGAAATTTTTTGAATGCATTTGACTGAAAGGCAAAAATGTTAGATAGATGTTAATTCAACAGATGTCTCGTTTTGCATCATCAGCCTGAAACGCAATTTCTAGCAAGTCTCACTTATGTATCACAACACAAAATCCTATGAGTTCCATACAGATATGCCTTCCACAAACTTCAAATGAGCCATTCTCATTCAAAGAGAAGGAGAATTACTGTGAGAAGATGGTACCACCTGCTTGTAACTCTGATCAAGTAAATAAACACATCCGAGGATAATAAAGCTGGTACCCTATCATTTCCATTACAGTCTGGAACAAAAGAAAATTATTGGAGACGGGATGTTAAAAGCATTAATTTACATGAGAGTAATAAACTAGAAGATCTCCGAAAATCTATACAGAGCTTCCAAATCTAATTATCATATGGCTAACTATGTATTTTTTAATTTTTCTTTGCTTATCTGAAACACAAGCCATACTTCATATATATATTTCTGCAAAAGAGCGTTTTGTTCTGGTTATGTGTTGGATACAGAAGAAACTGGAGTTAACTGTGACTTAACTAAAGTTAGCACTGTTACCTCCAATCTTAGAATGCTTTGGAATTCAGTCATCATCATAAACATTTTTGATGGTTTCATGGCTTCAGTGGGTTGCAGAGCATAAAAGAAGCTTAACACAGTGGAGACATTTTTCTAAAATCAGCACAACACAGTGGGATATATCCATTCTGGCTCTCACGATTGGCAAAAACTCTTCTGTTCATATTTATATTGAATTTACATGTTGTACTATTGTTCCAATTTTACAGTAGAGGAAACAGAAATTAAATTGATCAAAATACCTAGGAGATCAAGAAATAGTTACTGTTCCTTTAGAAAAAAAAAAAACCCTGAGAAGCTTGAAAACCTGTTGTTAGAGTGAGTTTGCTAGCACTACTTGATCTCAAAATAATGGGGATCAACTATATTTACTTACTTAATAGATATGAGACAAATATAATTCATGAAAGGGTACTTGTAATTACGCTCTCTGGTTTATATGCTTACATAAATTACGCTGTTTTAGTTGTGATCTGCACATTGAGGCAAGACAATGCAGTTGTGAAATAGGACACAGACATAAAATTTACAGTTTTGAAAACTGAAAGCATTCTTCCCCAGGAATAACATTCAGCTGAACAAAATTCTTTAGCAAGTTTGTCACCCTTCAGCAAGTAGAACTGTGTTATTTCATTCCCCTGACTCAGTTCCAATTCCTTTTTTTTTTTTTTTTTTTTTTTTTAAGAAGCATTTCTGTTGGATCTATTACATTTTCTGTTAATTGCATATCCCATTTTTGATTAAGAAATAATATGGCAAAACATAATTTATACAAACCAAAAAATACCAATGATAACACAACAAATTCTGGAAGACAAAATAGTCTATTCTCAAGATATATTTTCTTTAACATAAAATGAACAGAGTAGAAAAATTTTAAGTACATTCTGACTATTCAAAAACAAATTTCTCATGAACCAAAATTAGAAGTCAGATTAAAGGAGTTTCTTCCTTTGGTAAAGTCATCCCCTGAAGTGACATAAAAAAGGTTTTGAAATTTACTGAATTTCTTTTAAAACAAAGAGAGGTAAAAAAAACATAAGGAGACTGTAAGCTAAAAAAGTAGGAAATCAGAGTAAACAACAACCCCCAAGGAACTGTTTTGCCTAAATGTATTAAGTATGTTATGGTACTACCTCAAGCACAGTATATTTTTGCCTAGTATACCTTTACAATAGAAAGAAGACAAATGAAAACATGGAGTCAGAGCAGTCTTCCCACAAGCAGTAAATCATCACTGCGTGTCAAAAATCTGCTTATGGTTCATACTCATGATCTGGTCATTGGTGCTTCATACACATGGCTGTTTTTCAAACATGCTTATTAGGCTCTGTGGAATTGCCATCAAATATTTGAGAGAGATGTCAAACTCGTGCGAGCACCTACCATCAACTGATGTTTACAAATTTGACTCCATCTATTTAAGTTAGCAGAAATCTCACCAGAGCACTGAAAAATATTCCTATTGAAGGTATTCTCTATTGTTACATTTTGTTTGACTAGCGTAACAATTCAACAATACTATTTACATTTTGCATACTATTCTGCTGTATATAATTAATACAGAATAATAAATCTTTGCATATGTACCATGTGGCATTTGATTAAAAAAAAAAACACCAAAAAACAAAACAAACAAACAAAAAAAACCAATTGGGCTTAAATTAAAAGAAAACCCTCTTGCTTCTGGATTGACATAAAGTAAAAGATGGCATTCAGCAATGGATCAGTTGAAGGCATTTCTAGAGATCCTTTGAAGAGAAGATAACAGCAGTGTCTCAGTATCCCTATTACCCATGGGGGGTTGCTCTTGCATTTTCATTGACATGTCAATTACTTGGAAGGGGAGCAGGAATAAAGCCTGAGGGTGTTGAGTTATAAATTAGGACACTCAAGTTGACACGGAGATTAGCTCAGTCTTTGAGGAAAGAAGAAAGACAGAGTCCTGCAGAATACCCGCTATCAACTGACTCTCCTTTCACCTCAGAGTGGTGTTTTGAGACATTTTCCAAAACAATGAAAAAATTCCTGTCCTGTCATACGTCTTGCTCTGACGAACACAAAAGGAATTACTCTCCCCAAGTTTAAACTAACACAAAAATAAAATCCAAATCCAACAAAAAAATTATTATTCTGCTCAAGAGAACTCTCCTGTATCCTCCCATCTACTAAATTTAAACTAAACCCAAATATCTATACTAAAAATAAGAGTACAAAATGCTAAACTGCATTATGCATTCTACATGTTGTGAACAACCACAGCCTTAAAAAACAAAGAAAAGGCCCATAAAGCAAATCTGTTGACCTAAAAACAGCACTACGTACTTTAATATTAGAATGAGGTTCACAAACCCTTTGTTTCTAGTACAGATATCAAAGTAGCAGGTCCTTTTCCTCCCTTTTCCTCAAACTTCTCATCTGTCAATGGAGATAATGACACTTACATCTTCCTGCAGAAACACTGTTCAACTGACTGACAAAGCAGGGAATGCAATAACTAAGTATCATTGTTGTAACCAGTTGAAAAGTTACATTATATGGAGAAGTGCCATGGCACAAACTATTTGTGGGACATTTTGATGTTGAGAAAGATGTGTTGATAAGGCCCCTTAAATTCTAGGGAACACAAGCAGACCATACCATTTCCAATCAAGCCATTAAGCCTGGCATGAACGTTTCCCAGAACCACATTTCTTTTCCTGTTTTCACGGATTCAACGCAGAGAAATACTATCTCCTAAATATACTTCACTTTCCAGAGATCACTCAAATCTTCAGACTTTTTCCAACACAGAGTCTTTGTAATGTAAGCAGTTTCTTAAACTTACGTTTTCATTCACACTTAAAAATGTTGGATGTACTCAGTGACACTGAGGGACATGCAGTGGCCTCAAAAAGAAGTTACAGCAAAAAGCAGCATAAAATCAAAACCTGGAATTAGAAGTTAAGTTATTGAATACTGGAGATAAGTACTTCACTCAGTGGTACAGTGGATAAGATTCTTAAAATGCTGCCCCTTGATCAGGCAGTTGATAACCACTTTTTTCCATGCAGCTCCTTCAACAAAATAGACGACTCAGTTGTTTTTTTTTATATTCAGGAACCAGATTCTGGACAGTATGACACCTTGATACTGGGCAAGCATTGCGTCATTCAGAAGGAAGATTCCACTGAGGACAGCTGAAGTTTCAGTACAAGCCATTTCTGCTGAAATCAATTGAATGGAGACCACAGCTGAACTACTTTTTTTGTCTGTCCATCTAAGAACTACATTCTCAACCTACATTATCTTTAAAATTAAACTGATAGTAAACCATTATTGAAAAATGCATACAAGTATGAATTAGAAGTCAGTTATATTTGATAGAAACAGACATTTCTTTTTTGGAAAGCTGAACAAAAAGGACTGCGTTGTTATCAAATTCTATAGCATCAAACAGGCCTATTTTGTCAGTCCTCAGCGCTTTTTAGTATTTTGTTGCATATTTAAACAGTATTAATATTTAAACAAATATTTTATCCTTAAGATTATTGTCATAGGTACAACTTCTACAGGATGGTTACTCTAAAAATTGGACATCTGCTTATACTGCTAGACTGAACTTAGAAGTGCTAACAAAACCGGGAATGAAAAACAGTTCATTTTATTTTCACTTCCATGTTCGTAAGTTTGAAGCTGACAGAAGCTTAATGCTATATACTGAGTACTATCCTCATTCTAGCAAAAGTACATGTATCTACTTTATGACAAAATCATTAGAATGGTAGATGTTGTTTGCATAGAATTCATTTCTCACAAAGAAAAATGCAAAACAAATAAACAAAACCATGTAACTGTTAATAATTAACCATCATGACAAGAACTTATCAACATGACGTACTTGAACTATAAAACATCAGAATGGTACTAGTCCTAAAGCATTCTGATGACTCTATCCTCAGCTGCATTGTTTTCATCTGACTCAGGATATACAGTTATCTACATTAATAGGAACATTACAGACAGTTTTTCACCTGCAAAGTAAAAACAAATCAAATTAATATCACATTCTGTTCTGTCTACTGAATTTACCAGCATCTGCAGAAGTTTCAAAACACCTATACTTTTACTTTTCTGGATCCTGCCTCTCTCTTTATCAATACAGTCATTCTCCCAACCCCAACGACTGGAGCTCAATTTGGCCTTGTATTTTATTTCACACAGTTCAGAGAAAAATGAAAGTTAAAGTTACTGTACCTTAACAAACGTACCTAAAGTGGCACTACTTTTGCATGCATGAAAGCTCAAAGCCTCAACAACTCCCATGAGCGATTACTCTTCTAACACTAATTAGGTATTTGCTAATTAGTGTCTGATGTGTGAAATGAAAAACATTTTGAAGCTGAAATGGATAGGGTCTATAAAGATAGCAGCGCTATCCCAATTCCCTTTTTTCTGTTATCATATTTCATAAATATTAATAAGATCACATGATACTACCCCTTCTATAAAATTATCTTTCTGAAAGAGGCCTATTGTTTGGTATAATGGGACTGTGTCAATATTTTGCATTTAGTGTAAAGCACTCAATGGAGGGAAATGTTTTCTCTCAGTGTTAAAGAGATGTCACATTTCATGCATCATTTTTATGCTGCATTAACTGGTCCCCCTTTTTAGCAGTTTTTCTTTATTGCACTGAAACAAAGAATGCAGAACAGCATTGAATAATTCTGAATAATCTTGCTAAGTTTGTCTCTTTTCAAATAAAATATAAATGATGAATCAATTCACTTCCTAATAGATATTGAGAACCTCAGGTTAGTGGGCCTGCTGCTCATTTCTGCAAAAGGGTCTGGAGCGTTAGAATATTTGAAATGTAACAGTGACCTGAAAAGTTACTTATAAATTTATGATACAGAATATTAATATCTAGATCCAGGAACAAATTTCAAAGAAAAAAATCATTTAAATGAACCAGGTAAATAACTAAAGATGAAGAACTTAATTCTGACCCGGACTACCCAACTGCTGTCTTCTTTTAACCACTCACCTGCAAATGCTGGATATATCACAAATGGCATCTAATCACCAGATTGATACAGAAATTTTAAACGATAGTTAAGCATGAGTTGACTAAGGTGACATTGAAACATAATAATGACTACATTATCACTTTCCTCAGGCTGACATTTTGTGATTATAATAATACTGATCAAGATGATTAAAACGATAATAAAAGGCAAGTTCTAAGAAACAGAATAAAACAGACGCAGGCACGGTATGTGAAGCTACAATTTTGCATTACACTTTTTGAATGAAATTTCATTTCAGCCTGAAGTTATACAGTATATTAGTCCCAAAGGTGTCTCAGAAATAGATACTGCCTTTTCCACCAATACAAAATGCTTTTTATTTTACGCAGATTCAATGGAAGAATTAGTCCACCAGTATGTATTTATCCTGAGACAGTAGTTTACATTTCCCATTAGTTTGATCTTTAGCTAACTTTCGTAATTAAAGCATCACATTATTATCCACACTGATATGCAGGAGCAAATTCTGATCACACTTAAATTTATTTGCTTAATGATGTAAACATATTAATGCCAGCAGCAACAGCTATGCCCTATACCTTTAATTGCTACTCCTTTCTTAACAAACATTATGGGTTGTCTTCTAAAAATAGCTGAAATATTTTGCCATTTACACCACTAAAGACAGCTTTTCTAACAGATAGTGATGGGGATGCAAAACAAATCAATATGCTACTGATTAAACGTACGTTCAAGTACACACTGGTGGACAGATACTTCATACCGAAGATGACGACTTTTTCTGTGATTACACTGATAATCAAGGACACATCAAGGACAGACTGAATGACAAGATACAGCTCGCCTTGCCCTAGGATTCATTCTCCTTCCGAGTCCATGGTATGGTCGACAGAAGTCACCAAAGGCAACTTCATTGTAAAGAGCACCGAGTTCTCTCCTTTGCCAATGAACGCAGTACGCATTGGCTGCTTTACTTCCAGACTGAGGTCTTGTTTTGCTGGACAAGATGGGTTGTGCTGTCAGCTGCCAAGTGACATGAGATAAAATTCTTGGGAATAATTAAACTTTATATTTGTGAGTTCTGCACATATTAATCTAGTTGCTTTCTACCAATACTACAAAGAAGTGAAAAAGCCATTACTTGTTTGTTTCTTTGATCTGCAAATTAAATGACCAGTTGGATTACACATATAGCATTTACTCTATGTCTATTAGGAAGAAGATTGGCAAGAAAATTTGAGTACTTAGGAAATGTTTAAACTGCTAGGAAAAGAAAAAAGAAAGGAAGAAACACTCGGCCTTGACAAATGGTTGCATTCAGGTAGGTACTACCTTACAACTAGTATCTCTATAATCTGTTTTTTCCCTGCTCTGGATACTATGAGGATAACTTCCCAGCAAATGACAGAAACTCATTCTGGTATAAATACATCACTTTCAAAACTAAGAGGAATCACTGAGCATTTTGAAGTACCATAAAATATTATAAAAAGTCTGTACTAGCATATTTGTAATGAAAGTTTTGTTTTGCAGCTGCCTCGGTGAGAAGTGAAGTCATGAAAGCGTGCTAACTGAGCTAAGCACAAGGTGCTCTTTCTTGTGGAAATCAATTATGGTCCTAAAAAGACTGATCATATGCTCATTGCTAAGATTTTCCTACTGTATCATTAACAGAGTAGTAGCAATTGCTCTTCTGAAGCAGTCCATAGGAAACATTTCTACCAGGAAAAGTCAACGTACAAATCAGATTATCCTTCAAGCAGCTTTTATGAATATAAAAATGGGAGATGTCCTAGAAGGGCAGGAATGTATCTGTTTTTAGGAAACATGTAGTTCAAATGATGAGCTCTATTCTCTTAGAGATAACTTCAAAGAAAACCTACATCACTGATATACATAATGTTAATAATCTACACCTTTTTGTTCTTCTGTATCTTGTCCTGTAAAATTGATTAATGCATTAAAGATATTTAATTATTTTAGTTTCAACTGTTCTCCTGCCACTTGTAAAACACAAATCTATTGCTTTGCAGTAGAGATCTAAACAATCTCCCTGAATGGCTTAAGAAAAAAAGTTCTGCTAATTAAACGGCATCAAGGATAACACGTATTTTGTGAGACATCTTCAATATAATTAGGAGAAGGCCTGTCTACTAATTTAAAGAAGCTCTCCTCTTTCTCTGCTACTTCTGCCATTTCTTTGCAAAATACAGAATTAACTGAATATCTAGAAAAGCCAATTTCTTCCACACAGCTTGTTTTGCAGGCAAGTTTTTTCTTAAAGAATGTATGGAAAATCACAAAAGAAAAAAACATCCAGCTTTTACTTAAGATAAAATTTTAAAAGCATTTTGGTTACGACAAAATATTTATTCATTTAAATGTCTGGTGAAATAGTAATAGCTTAAGTTTTAAGATAATGAAAATCACTTTGTGTGAAAATGAAATAGTCTTATGCTGTGTAATAAATGATTGTTTCTGCATTTTCCCTTTCACTAACTGAGATGTGACTTTCATTGGCAAAGTTTAATTACTGAACTTTTTATCTAAATAAAAAATGGAGAGGAAGAATTTGTCAGAAGGCTGATTTTATACAGCTGCCAGAGAATAACAGGAACACTTTCTAAGGAGCATTAAACGTATTTAATAGCCTTGGATTCATGCAGCTGCAGATCCTTCTACACCTTGCTGGAAAGCCTGAAAACTCACCTGCGTATGCATGCTTTCCTAATGTTTCCTGGCACACGTAACTTATTCTTCTTCAAGTGAACTTTGGTCTTTCACACACTGTCACCTTGGAACTGTGCAAGTCTCTACGTCCTAATTTTTTCAAACATTTCCAAGTGCATGAGCTCTTATTCCGAGAACCAAAGCCTTGCATGACTGTAACTTCACGAGCCAAATATTCTGCTTAATGATCTTCCTAATGGGTCAAATATGTTAAAACACACGTGTGTAAAAAACACATACGTTAAAACAAAATAAGGCAAAGCCAGATGCTTTAAGCATGTATAAAATTTGAGTTTTTCATGTTTATTTTTACTTTTTTTGTTGTTAAGTTCTCACTTTGTATACAGTAATAGTTGCTAGATAGTATTAATCTACTCTGGGAGATTGAACTCCTGGAGAGGCGAATGGACGGATTAGTTTGTGAAAGCCCAGGTGTAACTTGTTCCACAGAGGTGCTGTCAGTGGGCTGGGGAAACAGGAGTTCAACAGTTCCTGAACAACAGGAAAAATGACAACAGCAGAGATGGGGAATTCAGTTGCATATTCCCGCTTATACATTCATACAGGACAAGAAAGTGAGATGCTAGAATAACCCGTCAGGTAGCTGCTGAACAACTACTTTTAATGAACTGTTATCCTGTGGTCATTGCCTCACTGTCAGTGGGATCTAGAAAAGCCAAGGAGAAACAACCACGACAGCAGTAATACACAGAATAGAACCAATAACTGCAAAAGCCCCACGCATACCACCCAATGCCTCCCTGCCGCTGGGATTGTTCCACTTCATCCCTAAGACTTATATCTTCCCACTTATCTCGAAATAGATTTACAGGTTCATTACCTAAATAAACATGCTTTGTAATTTGCTAAATATTCCAATGACACAGCTACTGTCGTGGCCAGGATAAAGAGAATTGTGACTGGCTGCGCCAAAGTCTTAACCTAACAGTACAATTCCCACAGTAACAGATCGCAGGACAAGGGCTGGCCCTGGGACAGCTGTACAGACACACCTACTGCTACCAGCCAGGAATGGCACAAAGCAGTTATGGCAGCACCAGGATTATAAAATACAACCGTAGCGACATAATGCTTCTTGTAAGATGACCGATTTTCCTTTTGCAACTACAATAATTTTAAAGCAACCACTCAGACAATCAATAGCAGTTTTTCATGGCACTTCTGCTATTTCAAACTTATTTTTCCATTAAAGTTTTTACATTCGCTACAGCCAAAGGATTAACTTCAGCTTTCATTCACTAATTATTTAAGAAAACATATACATTCATTTGCCATCTCTGCAAAAAGTCTGGGAAAAATAGTCTTACTACATTGTTTTAATTCATACTATCATAAGTGCTATTGTCAGTATAAAGAAATGTACGTAGCATTTAGTAGTTTGTCTGCTTAGTATGACTAACTCTGCCCCTAACATAAAGACATTAACAATAAATTCTTCACTTGAGTATATGGCTGTGTTTCCTTTTTGTCCGTAAGAAAGATTTGAGTGATAAAACTAAGGAGCTAACCTGCTGTTAAGGGTAGGTCCCAGCTGGACTCCGAGCTTTAAGAAAAACAGAAGGTCAAAACCATTGCATGCTTCCAGAAGAGAAGGAGACGAAAGCAGAATGTATTTTTTTTTTTAATTATTCATGTTCAAAATCCATATAGATTTTGTTTTGAAAGGCTAACAGTGTGATTAAAGAACAGAAGGAAAACATATGTCTAAAGAAGCACTGTTAAAAAATACTTTAGAAAAATGTTTCATCGCATAAAAAAATCTCCAACTTTGGGAGCTATTTAGTTAGATATTTGCGCACAACCAACAGGAAAAAATGACTGAGTCACTCCAAATGAGTGCGAGTTGGCAGGTCTGCAGAGCTCAGCACTGTCTCTGCTGCCAAGTGTCATGCTTCATACAGAAGACTCACGCATCAGGTGTCCATGTCACACTTTTATTTCACTCTGCATAAATCTCACACAGAGATATCTTGACAAGGTTTGTTTTATGCCAACACAAGTACTCCATAAGCATTGCTCTGATGGGAACTGGGAAGACCAAGAGCTGGCAACGTGATCAGCTTAGGTGTAGCTTTGACTCTTGCACCGCACACTGAAGGCACCCAGACCTATTGCCAGTCATCCCTGCGGCCCCAGGAACGTGCACCGTGTCCTGGGAGCGGCAGCAGCCCCGTGGTCAGGGCTGCGCTCTGCCGCACCGCGGATCTCCTACCTGCTGACCTTGAGGACGCTTCTGCTTTTGGGCTCTGGAGAAAACTTCTTTGTTTTTGTCAAATGAACGATATAATGAAACCTGCCATGCGGCACACCACATTCAGACACATCTTGGTACGTCATGTAACTTGTATTTTGTGTTTTATTCTATTTCGTATTCTACATTCACTCTTCCATACAACACTAGTGTTCTGTTTCAATCTGGCTATATTTCCTTCTATTTTGTCACATCTGATTAACCTTTGTTTGAAACTCTTACTTAGCATTAGCACGCTGGCTCCATTCCTAGCTGTTTTGAGCTACGTGGATAAATCATGTGCTTGGAGCATGGCCCCAGTAATCAAATTGTCTGCTGAGAGTGCAGTTCCGTGTTGTAATTTTCTCTGGTGGTGAACCCCGGGTAAACAGATCCTGCCTCCTCCTCGCACACCCACACACCCTGCCTGTCCACTCAGCACCTCAGCTCTATGGGCTGATGGAAAGGCCAGGAGAAGGGGAGACGGCTGCAAATACATCAGCTGAGGGTCTGGCCTCAAAAGAGTAACTGCTCTGTCCTAACAAAAAAAAAAAAAAAAGGGGGGGGGGGAGGGGAAGGAAGTGCTTTGTTTAGACACTGATCCACAGATTGTGCATGTCCAGTTTTGTGTGCACAACCAAAGGAGCTGTCAGAGAGGGCCTAGAGGAGTGAGATGCAGAGCTGAAAGTGGGCAGCAGCTCTTCAGTCAGTCTCCTAAAGAGAACAGCAGTGCAGACCCCTGCCTGGGGGGCAGGGAGGTGGCAGAGGAGAACATGCATCTTGGATGCAACAGGTTGTGATCCTGCTCACTCCCCAACGATTACAATGCTAAAGATTTGTTCCTCTGTGGAGAAACAATCTCAAGTTTGAGCTCAGCCTCCTTTGCATACTTCGTTCAGCATATAACACAACATCCATCACTGTGTTTGAGGAAATACATGAAAACTCGGCAGGTAATGGAATCGTGGAAATATTCCATGGCAATTTTGCATTTTGATCACCCGTTTTTCTCTGTGCATTGTCCATGAATGATGAAAATTCCTTTCATGGGTATATCAGGTAAGCAACTAAAAGCACAATGTCTTTTTAAGCAACCCCTGGAAATGTGGTTCTCCAACAGACAGAATCCCGAAGCTTTACTAACCCGAAGTAAGGTGAACTAATTTCATCAGAGAGGAAAGTAAGCTTCTTCAGAGAATAAAATAAATCCTTTTTCCTTTCTAGTGCCAATCTCATGACGTCAGATTCAGCATGTGTTCTGTTTTACATGTCAGGGGAAGGCTGGCAGGAGGATCACTGCTACACAACTATAGTTTTGTTTACTGTATGCTTTAAAATGTTCTTGGATAACACCTCTATTTGTCAGTGACACAGCAGGGAGTAAATGAAAATGTTTATTCTGACCCCTCAGCAGAAAGAACTCCCTTAATCCACTCACTGATGAGATAACACCGTAGGATTACAATAATCAACTTGCGGTACGTCCTCTATTAGTGCACTAAAGATACAGCATTTCATATCCACTGGGAAACGATTCTTCACTCCCATGGCAGTGACAGGCGTTCGCCCTTTGAGATCACATTCTTCACCCCATGCTGAGCCCTCAAACTGCTTCTGTATCAAATGGCCAACATTAGGCTAAATGCTGCAATTCTAAAAGCCTGTGACTAAGAGAAAAATTGTCTGCAATGCCCACTATTGATTTAAGTAATGGAATGATAAAGAGGCAGATGTTAACAATATATTTAAGCTTCTAAGCATCCTCATAGGGATGGTGTTACAGTGAACTGCTCGCGAAGGGCTCTTATTTAAATGTAGATACAAATCTCCAGTGCTCCCTGCCCTAACACATCTTGGAATCGCTCAGACCGCTGGTGAAGTGACTGCTGCCAGCCCAGCTCCAGCCATGGCCGTCGCCTACTGCCGTGCAGGAATTCTCCCTTTGCCACAGCACTGCTGAGTTTCGTCAAACCGCACCTAATGAAACACGGGGAGGAGGGCTGAGGGGGACGAGAGAATTCAGATAATTCATTCGAACCTGGATTTTTTCCATACGCTTTTCTAAAGGAAATTTTAAGTGTCAAAAAATACATATCTTGTGCTCATTATTAAATGCTAAATACCACAGTGTTTTGAGCTGCCTTGTGGCCATTGTAAAGAAAAGAGGTGTTCCGATAGATTATAAAGTGTGAGTCAGAGGATGTGCGGAACAGAATTTTAATGAGGCTGCGAGCACAGAAGTCTGACTAGCCTTTTGAACATGATGCTAAAACACTGAAAGTAGTCTTAAAAGAGACAAATAGCAGGAACACAACTAAAAAAATCCTCATTAATGTACACCAAGTGGCTGTGATACACAAAGTCATTAAGTGGTCTGCAAGGCGCAGCGGAGCTGGTCGTAGGGGCTGCGGTGGGGAGCCAGGCACTGGACGAGTCCCTCAGAGTGGGGCTGCCCGGTTCAGAGGGCTCTCACCATTTTCCCCTTTGGTCTGCCTGCCTCCCGCTGCTCACGCATGCAGATTTCTTAATGACTTGCTCGGCCGTGCAAAGGTCCAGTCTAACTTTACAGGAACAATTGCAGAAAACCCTCCATAAGCGCGGCCCTGTGCCAGCCTCCAGCCTCCACTCCCTCCCGCGCCAGCAGCAGATGGCACCGAGCCGCTGCGTGGGCTCTGCTGACGCCAGCTCAGCCCTTCCCCAACGGGAGCTGAAAGCCACGCTGCCACGCCAGGCAGCCACTCCAACCACTCCTATCCATCACAGCCAGCCACGCAGCGCCTCTCCACCCATTTGTAACAATTACAAAGATATTCAGACTTTCAGGAATAAAGTAATTTCGAGAGAATAGTTATTTTTTGTAAGTGTGGTCTCTCTCAAAGGTTCTTCTCAGTGACAACAAAACTGCTGCCTGAAAACTCGACACAGGCATTGCTGGCGGGGACGTCTGGGCGGGTGCGAGCGATGACTGCAAGTGGTCTTCCACCCCGAGCCCACACCAACTGCCCGGGAAATAGTTTCACCCATTTGCTTAATGCAAAGGAAAGGACGCGAGACAAAACTGCAGATCCACGTGCTCATCACAAGAGCACCTGCAGATACACACAGTTTTGTGAAAGTGTTTTGAAATCTGTGAGCTCCAAGTGAAGCATGAATCTAAAACAGAGTGGATGATGGCAAGTTACAGTCCCAGCGATAGAACTGCATCAGAGAAGCTCATATATAGATCCATGTGCAAAATGTAGACAAAAAATATTTTGAGTCGAAATATGACATTCTCCTTACATGAATTAACTATTTTAGTATTATCCCCTAACTAACCATACCCTTTTTGAGGTTATTCTCTTCCTACAAATTTCCGTCAAGCACACACTATCAGTATCAGTGCTGTGTTTCTGCAAATATCCAGTCCATGCCTTGTGAAGCACACAGTTGTTAAGTGTACGCATTTTTTTGCCTCCTACACACTCTTGGGCATATGCTGTTTACTTTTAAAACTCCAAAAAGTGAGCATAGAAAATTACTTCTACAAAAACAGGATTTCTCTAAGTCAGCCTCAGAAGCAGCCTCCACCTGGGTTTCTGACACTGGAAGATAATGGGAAGTGACACAGCATTAGCAGCAGAGCAGGGAGCTATTCAGCGCCACAAGTCCTACAGTTAAGGGCTTCACGTACAGAAGTCAGAACGTAAATAAGAGCAGCAGCCTCCCTTCACAAAGTTCACTGCATTGCCAACGGACAATCTCTTTAGACGACACTGGATAAATGATAAACGACTTGTAACACGGAATGAGGATCCACCGTCTGAAATACAAATGCAGAAAAGTCAAATCGCTATACTCTACCAGAGCTCCCCTAGTTTTCAATAGAGAAGGACAAGATTTTGACTACTTTCCTGAGGCAGAAAAGTGCATTAAATAATGTAAACAAATATCTGAAACAAAGAAGTACATAGGCTGCTCTGAAAGTAAAGCCTCCTATTTATTTTCATGGAAAAATTACAGCAGAAACAAGGAGAACAATAACACTGATAAAATGAATTCTCAGCTACAGAACACTATTTCTCGACACAGTCACCATTAGCTATGTGTTTTTGCCACTGATGAACAAGAGTCTTCATGCTGCTCTTGTAAACATCTGCACTAGCGGAGGTGACCCACTGCCACAACGCACCATCCACCGCCTCACTGCGCTCACACCTGCTGTTGGGTCTCCATAAACATTCAGCAAGCGCCAATGAATATCAGTATGTTCCTTGTTTTTTTTCCATCTGGAGGAATTCAATTCCACACCTTTGCTCCATACGCTCTTCCAGGTCAGAAACCATTCTGTCAGCCTGCCCCTCTGCTGCCATCTGTCGCATGGCAACACAACGTAATGGAATACAGGTGGGAAGGTTCAACCTCTACTGCCAGCCCGCCAGCATCTGCCTCTGATGTCATGGGCCAACATCATAAACTTTTCATTTATTTACTCTGCATTACTTTTGGAGCAGCCTTTGTGCACTGAAATTCCTGTCTGGATACTACCAAGCAGAGAAAGGACCTACAACTAAAACGTAAGCACAATCCTAGTGAGCACAACTATAATGGAACTACGTCGACTTGTACTGAAGTGCCAGTCCACACAAAATGCCTCTATTGTTATAGCTTAAAGCATATATGTAGGTAGTGGTAAAGGTGATTCAGAGTTTCATTTTCCTTGGCCATATACTCTGATCTCTCTTTAAAAGAAAAACAAAACAAAACAAAAAAAACAAAAGCAACAAGGAACTGGAACAACAAGAGTTCAGTGGGATGAATGCCTCCGCATCATTCCATACACCCATCACATTCAGAACAATTCATGATGCAAAGAATCCGTGACCTGAGCACACTTTCTGCACTAAAAATACAATCTGCATGACTTATTTGCAATACTCATGAACAATACAACACACACAGTGAGTACATCTGTATCATAAGTGTTCAATCTCTAAACTGCAGAGCATCTTTAGCTAATTCTTTAGTGTTCATAACTTCCTCCTCCAGTCAACTGGGGATCAGTGACGCCAAGGACATTCATTCAGCCATAAATGCAAGACCATCTCTGAGCACTTCACAGAATTTTTCTCTTATGAAGCTCTTTGAATGTATAGTTAGGGATTTCTGCACCAAGTGGATATGTGGAAGCACTTTAAAATCTGGTGCAAAGCCTATGTTCTAAACAGGTACTGAAGAATAGCTTGAATGTGTATTTTGGCCAAGAACAGCTTCTGTTAGGGTATTCTATTCCTTTGGATACTGGACATTTTCAAGGTATCTGTTTACATAGATATGGCCAGAAGACGTGAACACTAGAATTGTCCCTTATTTTAATGAAAATATAAGAAGCCTGATAAGACACTTCTTTGTATCATGGACTTTATTTTTGCTAGGATTGTTTTAATTTCCATTTGTAAAATGAATTACACAGACTGAGATTTTGTAAGTTTTCTTTCGAAGAGTAAGTCTCTCTGCTTCCAAACTTGCCTCACCTAACTCCATTTCTCTCAGAATCTCTCTTGGTATAATTCAGCTATAATCCAATGTGGAGCCATTACCATTAGGAATATACATTATTGCTTCTTTTTTTTTTTTTTCTTCCACTTTCAATTTGCTCTGACAACAACTTCTTTCATGCTTCTTTTTTCTTAAAGTCAAGGTGAATGAAAGGAAAAACGCTACGGCTACAATACCAACTTAATGGAAAAATGCATACTATTCACAGGACTTGACTGAATTCTTACTGGTTTCAGCAATAAAATTACCAGTAGTAAAGCCCAGGCTCAGGCACAGAAACATTCTAGAGTTTCAGCATTAGTGTGCTATACCACTTATGTTACATTTTAAAAAACCTCTACTGTAAATGTTGCATATGAATCGCTTGCCTACAGAGAGTAGGTAGGAGTCTGACAGTGCTGCCAAAGAAATGTCAGCAAATGAAAACTAAGTGCCTAAATTTTATGTTGGAGAGCCATAACCCTAATTATTGCATGTAAGCTGTAGCTTTTATGTGGTAAACACCCAGTAATCAGTAACTGAAGGTTAACCATTTCAGTTTGAGAACAAAGCATATAAAATATTTAAACGACAGCTCTAGTGCAATGGCCCTTTAAAATTAGAATATATAAAGCTTAATTAAAGTTTGCACACATAACTGATGTCATAATTCAGTTAAGAATGCTCAGATATTCAAGAACACAATCTTCTCATAGCGTTTCCATTTCGTTCCATAAAATTTTCCAAAACATGTAGAATAATAATCAAAGCAAAAGGACCGTATATATTTGATTTTTTTTTAGATTGTTCCATGGGGATAACCGATGCATTTCTATAAATCAGTGGCTTCAAAGACTCATTGCAGACAACTAACTACAGAAATGCTTAATTGTCCCAAAGGAATCTTCTTCTTTCCTTCCTCACTGTAATAAAACTCAAAATAGTGCAAATACATATCTGAATTCCAATATAAAATTTGTCAATTGCTGATATTGGGAAAAACAAACAAACAAAAAAAAAAAACAAACAACCAACACACAGGAAAGCCCACGCCAAGAATTAAATTCACAACTGACATCAGAACTGTATTACCTTTCCTTCATGCACATAAGATGCTGCACTGCCAGCCCAGCTCCCAGGCTCCAGGTGGGAACTGCAGAGCTCAGCAGGGAAATTTCCCCTTGGTCCACAGTGCAACACAGCATGGCATCACATGGCCATGCAGGGCATTTGTTTCTGGATTTCAGTGACTTCAAAAAAGAGGCAGAGGTAACGGTTATGGACACTGCTGTGAGGACGGCTACCAACTAGTAGGCACACAAAGTTCCCTATGCCAGTCACTAATACACTAACTGGCACACCAAGCTTTCTCCTTGAATGAAGAACATGAAAACATAAGGTATATAACACAAAATCCACCTCTGCTTTTTTTTCCCCCCCGCAAGAGATTTTACTTAAAAACATAGATAACCTTCAGAGGATTTCCATATTTGAACTACAGCCAAAAATGATACAGTAGGAAACAGCTGTAACACAGCCTGTTAGATGTATTCATTTGTTTCCTAAGCATCATTCCAGTGGCACAAATGATATTTCCCACGTGCCCTCTCTCCACAAAAATGATGATGGAAGCTTCATAAATTACTGATGCATTGCTTAGACATACTTCATAAAATTAATGAATTCTTCATGAAGAAATGGAATGACGTGAAAGCTTTCAGTAGAGATCGTATGTAGGTCTTCCTTGGGTAGCTGTTGAAAATTAAAGCCCCTTTGGAATTGAGATTAAGATGGACGAGCTCCACAGTTAGGCAGAGCACTCACAGTAAAGAAATAAGAAACAACTTCATTATTTTTCAGTACTCTGAAAAGATGTATGCAAAGACTAACAAAAATTACAGAGTAAGAACAGAAAAGAGGAAAATCCAGATTGCAGTGGATAAAGGTAGGACTTGGTTGTGAATGCTGTTGTGCAATAACAGACTGCTGTGAATAAGCAGTATCTAGGAAAAGCAGGCCTCTGCCTTCTATCATCTTTCTTGGAAAAATGTCAGTAGAGAAAGTAACCAGCTCTACAGTACAGTAATTAATGTGTTGTGCATTTAGTGACAGCTTCAAGTTCTCACTTGGGTTACGAAAAGCCACAAGGACTGTAAACAATATACTGACGTGTGCTCTGATCCATTCCCATTGAACATACAGTTTTTCAGCCTAGAAAACTCAGAAAAGCAGCACAGGAGAACCAACTCAAAGACAGACATATCAAACACAGAATAAAATGTTTTCAAGTTAGTTATTGAAACTCCACTCTGTCTTCTGTCTGTGGATGCCAGAAGTTCTCTGTGGATGTAAGAAGTTCAAATTTTCCTTTATTCTCCCAAGTGTCTCCTAGTTCTTATTTTCATCTAAATACACAGCACAAATGTAAATCTGCTGCTCAGGTAACCCTGCATGGCTAATACATATGAAGAAACCAAAATGCTTTTCTGGAATGAGTGTAGAAACAATTTGCCATTTTCAAATAACAGTAATATAAAATCCTCTTCTTATTGCTGGGGAAAATAGGAAATGCAACGCTAGCCCAGGTAATTATATCCAAATACCCATGAACGAATCATGAAAACTGATGTTCTTCAGCTCTCAATCGGTTTCAGTGCACTGAAGACCGCAATTTAGATGATATCATTCAGGACAACTACTAGCCAGTTTGCACAGATATATTTTTAACTGGAAAATGTTGGGGCTTGGGGAGCCAAAAGATGACAGAGACAGAATAAGAGATACTGAGCTCCGATCCAGTAAGGTGTATGAGCATGCACATAGCTTTCAGAGCATACAGTTGTCTACACAGGGACTGTAGAAAAGCTTGAATAAAATGTATGCTTAATTGCTTTGCTAGATTTGAAGCCTGATTATTAAAGCATCTGAAAATCCCATTGCAAACAAAATCTGTATATGACTTCAGTCAGTGGAGCTAAGTCTCCATAAGAATGTAAATGTTTTCAAGGCAAGGGCCTGATATGTGTTTTCTGCAGTCTTTTCCTTGCTGCTTATACTAGCGTGAACCAGAAAATGTTTAAAATTCAAAGAAAAACAAGGTGCATTGTTTACAAAAGTGTTTTCATATACATATTGCAATCATTTGTGCTGCACCTGGCTTACATCAGTGCTTGGCTCTATTATTTTTCCTTGTTCCAATTGCTGTCATCACTCAAGCATCGACACAAATGGGCCTTACACTTAAAAGATTAGTTTCTTTCTCAGGATCCTTGGATGCAGAATTGCAATATTGAGCTGTTTATGGCTACTAGATGCTAGAAATTCCTGTCATTTCCAGGAGCCTATTCTTTTAACTACATATCCAGCTCTGACTTAAAAAAATAAAAAGATGTACGTAGCAGAATTTAATTTCTTAAAACTTGCAGAAGGTAGTAGAGACTGTTTAGAATATGAGGGAGATCATATTTGTAAAGCTGCCCAGAAGCTTTGGATAAATGAGTTTTGAAAAGACTGCTGAAGTACTTTAGATGATGTGATTGAGGAATGAATTCACTGAGAAAGCAGAGCTGTTTATTATTTAAAAGAAATATATTTGAAAGTTTGAAGACTGGAAAAAAAAAAAAAAACAAAACATTAAGACCAACACTTCTGATAAACAACCAAATACTTTTGATTTACAGAAGTATTTGGAGTTCATTATTTCTAAGCTACTTACTGCACATGTAAATCGTTCAAGCCAGTACAAGTAAAAACAAGTTGTAGAACATATGCTTGGCATATTGAAAGTATTCAGGAAAGTAAAAATTGCATTTTTTAAAATTATTGTTGGTGGGCTACTACCAGAGAAGCCTCACCCAACTTCTTTTGATCAATATTCTGAGCTGACACAAAGACCAAGGTAAAAAAGTAGTCATCACATCGTAATGAGAACCTTTCTTGGGGAGGAACCCCATATGAACGATTCCTGAGCACAACTGCGTATCTTCAACATTTTTCTCTAACAAGAAAGACATCAGGACTTCACTTGCCTTCATAACCACCACAAAGATTGGTATCAGGTGAACATGAGCAGTAAATGGCATTAACTGAAGAAGACTGAAAATGGATCCAATGAAGAAATCAGCTGCAATGAGTAACCTTGATGGACATCAAGCTTCATGAAAAACACCTATCTGGAAGTTTGGTGTCAGCACAATTGTAAGTCTGGGAGAGAAAGAAAGAGGAGTCACCCCTCTGCAGCACTGGTAACAAGGCTTAGTCAGCTTCTTGCTTCTTTTCAAATAAAATCCCATACTGCATTTACAAAGCCACTACATAGTGCATACAGAGCAGGCGATATCCATCCACAGTGTAATCTCATACAAACAAGAACTTCACAATACTTCTCAAACAGCGCACTCTACAAAAAAATCAGCCTCATAGCTCTTACAGTGAAAATACCCAACTCCTGGAGGAGTCTAGACAACGACAGACAATTTCATCAGCCACCTTAAATTAGTGAAAGACATTTCAACAGAGCAAGAGATTATACTTTCACAGACTGTGAGGATTAACAGTCTACTTTATCGCTTTGTCATGTGGAAGAAGCTACGTGGATTTCCTAATAGCCATGTGTCCTGAGTACTTACAAAGCTGCACATCTTTACAGATGTATTACATTCCCCTACAGCCACCCAGGGAACCTGGGTGTAATGGTTTACAGAATACTAACTCTACTGGGTCTAAGTTGTTAGGGTATGTATCCGAGCTTCATCCTTACATATACCACACAGAGAGCTGATGTTGACCAACAAGAAGTTTGGAGACAGAAAAAACATCAGCCCGTGCCATTTTTTCTGCACAGAGGAATTCAGTGACACACCTTTGCTCCATAAGCTCTTCCACATCAGATGCTGTTCTGTCAGAGTGCCCCTCTGCTGCCATCTGTCACACAGCAACACAGTGTAATGGAATACTGGTGTGAAGATTCAACCTCTGCTGCCATCCCACCACCATCAGCCTCTGAAGTTGTGGGCCAACATAATAAAATAGGAGGCATTACTTTCAGAACAGACCTCATAATTTAATTGAGCTGTAGTTTATGCTCACAACCAATAATAAAGAAATGAGTTTCAATCGCAGGACTTTGGCAGAACGTTCAATTTATACAGATAATTAAAATCACCACCTCACTGTGCTTTCCTTGTTCTTGGAACTGTAACAGACATTGTAGATAGTGGAACATTCTCACCAGTGATCTTCTCGTAGCATTAGAAAGGTTATCACTAACAGTTTTCCTACTTGAAAGACTTGCTGTGTACTAATACTGTTTTAGCAGTACTAATAATTAAGAAGTGATTTTAAATGTAATAGAAACATATACATCATCTGACTGAACAATTAAACAGGTGCAAACCCAAACTTGTACAAATTTAACTTGGCATTCATTGTTTTACTTAATTTAGAATCAAGAGCATGGATGATTTTCAAAATGCTACTTAGAAAGGTGAAAATAAAATCTTAAAATGGTTTCAAAGAGTAACATTTTGCACAATTTTGGAATTAACCTAAGTCATTTAGTTCATCCTCCTAAAAATAAACAAGAATTCAATCAGATACAATCATTAAACTGGCAGCTTTAAGAGCAAACCATCTTTTTCCATTCAAATATAAACACTTATCCTAGTATTGAACTAGGCACTCTCGAAATCCCTTGTATTAAAGAGAATACCTGACTGTTATATGAAGCAGTTTTATGTCAGGAAATGAGTTGCTTGATTGTGGGGTACTAGTTGTTGTTTGTTTGTTTTTAAACTAAATTAATATTTACCAAAATATTGAAATTGGAATATATCTTTATTAGGAAATTACAGTAGGTTGGTTCAAGCCACTTACAACCCTTGGGTCACAAAACCCATCAGTTTTACTTGCTCTCATGCAATCAGTACTCTCAGCAGGAAGAATCTGGACAGAGGATCCCTGCTTAATTCAGTGGGATTGGAAAGGACTTCCCAACATAAAAACGCTGCATAATTTAATCCACATAATCAGCTAAAGACTAGCACTATCCTGCTTTCAATATCAAAAAAGTACCAGGTAGTGTGTTGACAGTTGCTTCAACTGCTATTCATGTTCATGAGGGTATTTTCCTAAGACCAAGTAGCACTCAGATCCTTCACTGTACTAACTAGTGTACAAAGGAAGGAGACATTTAAAAGAGAAGGCAAATAACCATCTGTTGCCTCATCTCTGTTAAGTGATACTGTGACTTCAGAAAAACACCCAACATACACAAAATGAAATAAAAGAGCAGCATAACAAGCCGTCTGTGGTACCTCCCAGTACTAGGATGCCCACATGTCCATAACGGCACCCGCAGAGTCACACTGCTCCTGGGGGAGAGGCAGAGACGAGAGGAGGAAGAGCGTGACACAGTGCCCAGTCTCCACGCTCCTCTCTGACAAAAGGGCAGCGGTTTACTTAGGAGGGAAACGGCCACGAAAAGTCAAAGGAGAGAAACCCTGAAAAGTAGCAGCATTAATAGGACAAGGCAGGGCTAGAAGGAAGCTAAGATAATGAGGGCAGGAAAGGAGCCAGCTGGAACTGACAGTCAATTAGCTGCAGGGCAGAAAGAGACCCATCAAAATCTCAGAAATAGTCCTTTGATGGCAAAAACGCCCTATTTTGCCTACCTTTTCAGCTACTCCAAACAGCAGGGTCTCTGACTGGTGTCCTCATGCAGCATGAAAAATGGAAGCAGGAAGGCATCACATCAGCCACAGTAATTCTTCATTATAGGGAGAATATTTGCACACTAAGATAATTAACATCCCCTGACTATTCCCTTCCAAGCAAGGGAAAGTAGCACCTCACAAATGAGACTGCTCCCTGTTCTGCTCCTTTCCCCTGTGTACACAGACCTCCTTGATGTGACCCCTGCTGCCAGGAACTCATGGAGAAAAGGGAGCTCCTTACACCTCCCAATTTTCCCATGTGAGCAAGTATGGTTGTTCCATTTTTCTGGACAATCAAGGGTCTGGTTTCTTACTCTTGCATTATTTTCTGTTACAGTGTCTTGCTGTTGCAACAGGTTAATTATATTTTCTTTTTAAAAGCATCCTGGTTTAACTTTATTGTATAAGATTAAGCTCCCTACATCACCTCCACATTTGTTTGTTAACAGGGGTATGTCACTCTTTGTGGTACTGTAGTATCACAGAATATGCTGAGTTGGAAGGGACCCACAGTGCCCATCGAGTGCAGCTGCTGCCTCCACACAGGACCGCCCAAACCCGGCATCTGCGGCAGCTCGGGGCCGTGCCCACCGCCCTGTGGGGCAGAGCCTTTCCCTCACCCCCAGCTGCCCCTCCCCTGACGCAGCCCCACCCCGTTCCCTCGGGCCCTGTCGCTGTCACAGGGAGCAGAGCTCAGCGCTGCCCTCCGCTCCCTGTGAGGAGCTGCAGCTGCCATAGGGCTGCCCTCAGCCTGCTCTGCTCGGGGCTGAGCAAACCCAATGCTCTCAGCTGCTTCTCACACACCTTGCCCTCAGCCCTTCTGCATCTTCAGAGCCCTCCTGTGGTTGCTCTCTAACAGCTTTATGTCCTTCTTATACGGTAGACAAGAATTTTGCTTAACCTTTGTGGTACATTTTCCCACAGTATCTTCCTTTGTCTTTAACTACGACTGCTGGTGGTCTACAAGCACTGTCTGCAATGTTCTTGGTGGTCGTGCTGCTACAGATTACTCTAGCTCTCCAAAGTCTGGTGTGAGGAATTCCCTTTGCACAGAGCGTGAGTGAGAAACCACTGGCTCTGTACAAAGTGCACTGAAGTACCAGCAGATGACACTGAAATGTGTGGTGCCACCTCAGGGCAGGCTCATCCTGCCATCCCTCACAGAAGAGCCTGTGGACAAGCCATCCAGCTCCACCCCTCCCCTGTATTACTCAAAGTATGTGATGAAGGTGCCCATACTCTACTTACAGCACCAATGCAGTTGTGCTGCATTACAGATCTCTGCATAAAGTGAGTCGGTGACAGCCTCTCCAAATGGCTGGGTTAGCCCCTTCCTCACTCACCTCAGAGAAGTCCCCCTGGGAACAAAACTGTCAGGGAGGGGACACGGGCAGCACCACGCGTCCCAGGGGGACAGACAGGCTCTAGGCACAGGAGTTCTTCACCACTTCTACTTGGAAAAAACAATGCATCTTGTCCAATAGAAAACCAGAAAATAAACGGTTTATAAGTAAGAGTTGAGAAGTCTACAGACCTATCTAAACCATAATCTCTGCTACTCGTAGCAGACCAGACCACATTGAGCCTTTTCTGACAAGCAGATGACGCCTCCTCCGTTCAGAAGTGTACCCCAGGCCGCCTCCAAGCTCAGAAGCAGGCATTACCGTATGTCTACTTGTATGCCTTCCCCACCTCTTTTTCAAGTAGGAGATGAGAAAAAAACAACTGCTTTTTCCTCTCAGTTTTTCAGCCTTCATGTCAAGAGCTTATAAGAGTTTCCAGTGGAAACTATGGGGCAAATAACAAGTAAAACAGTCTAGGAAGGAGAGTAAATGCATGCTTAAAAACTTTTCTCCATTTTGTGACTTGTTTAGGATTTGCTGGCCTGGTCATAGCATCTTCCATAGCGACATGGCTTTGGTTATTGGTGAAACTTCAAGCAAATGAAGAAATAAGAACGTGGAATTCACATAAACAAAACAGCCAATGGGGAAAAGAAAACCAAAACCAGAAAGTGTGCTTTATTTTCCTCCACCTTTGTCTAAGTTCATTATTTCTATAATTCCATGCCGTATTCAAGTCCTTGCTCACTTCATTTCACTGTCAGGTTAAAAAGATATTTTCGCCCCACACATAATTTTTGTACCATGGTTTTAAGTTAAGCTTCACATTCAGGAAAAAAAAGGAAAAAAGGAAAAATCAATGTTGTGTAGTATTTAGATTTTGCATATCTAAGTAGCCATGATGAATTAATCATAGCAACAATGAACTGTAGGAAGAAATTTAAGAAATACATTACTCTTTCAAATCTTAAACTGAAGCAGAATAAACCCCTGAAGTTATACTGTACAATTACTGTAACACTGTTTTGGCTGTGCACAGTCAGTTAAATAAGATTAATTTAGCAACCTTTAGATATCAATAAGTAATAAACATCTTCACGTATAGGCCATGCTTGTTCATTCATGTGCTCTGGACTGTGTTCAAAAATGATTTCTTCAATTAGCTAGAGATGGTGTCTAACGAAGGACCTACTTCTCATTAAGGATTATTTAATCACATGCAGGGCTTGGAAGGCATTTTCATCAGCCATTTTCGTGGTCTTGATTAATTTAAGAGATGCTTAGAATGCTTTTAAAATGTATTTTCGCTCTATAATAATCCCAAACAGTTTGCTCTTCCCAATCCATTTTTCTCCTACCATCAAACACAGGAAACGTGCAAAGGTTGTTAAGAGTCGTGCCAACAGATCCTCACCTACACTATTCTTTACTCTGAAGCCAGAAAGAGGAAAAGGGAAAAAATAACTGGTCCTTATACAACTACAGAAAAAAAGCAACATACAATCCTACTGCACAATTCCACTTTGCCTTACAAGAGCTTTTTTTTCCTCCTAAATTTACAAATCTCTAGTAGTATTATACTTCCATTAGCATTTTGCAACATAAATCAACAACTTCCAGAAACCAGCAGCAATATTTTTGGTTGCAACTCATTATTACCTAGGTTCTCACCTATGAAAAAGGCTGTATGACTGTAAGTAAGCTGATATTTTTTCAATCATCTGTCCTGAATATAGGAATTCCCTATAGGAATGCATTACATAACAACAACGTCTTATAAACACTCTTTTCAGCTTAGAAAACATAGACAATGGAAGAAGTGCTGGTGTAAAATAAATAGGCAACATATTAACAAGAAATTAATCTCTTAACAAATGAGAAGCAGAAATCAAATCAGAAAAAATATGACAGCGAGCAACACACAAATCTTATTTAGTGTTCTCTTTCTTTGTGAACTGACATTTTATGCATCCAACTACTTGAGAGTTGATTACAAAGGCAACACTGAGGTCAAGGATTTTCTTACAACTATTCCTCTGTTTTAATTCCCACAGGAAACACAGAAATAGGTCGCAGCAGCTCACACACAGCATGGTCTTGATAATTTAGTGCACTGAGTTCTATTAGAAACATACTAAATTTGCCCAGAGTGGGCAAACAGGCTACTGGCACTTTCATACACACAAATAATTGCATTTAAAGAAAGTATTACTTCATCAGAACTAAGTTATGGAATGCTAAGTAACTCAGGAAAAGCTCACTGGAGAAGTCTACCACATGGCAGGGTTTCCCATTCTTTTAAATAAAAACAGCTGAAAAGGAAAAGATCGAACTCAAAGTATTCCTCTTCCCTCTCCTATTATTTCCATACAGCATCATGAATACTGAATGAGCTTTAACAACTATAGAGAGACTGACAAACAACATTGCTTTGGGTGAGATAAATCCTTCCTTGAATTGCCTCATAATCACATTCCTTCTCTCCTTATCTCCTAGCTCTGTTCTACGTCTATTCAAACCACTGTTTTCTCTGCCAGTCTTCTAAATCCTTTGCCTTTCTCAATGCATGTTCTCCACTTTCACTTTACTCCCATTACCACTTCTGCCTGCCCATATTTTAGCTTTATTTCTTATGTTGGAGAGCATGTTACAGCACATAAGGAAGGAACAGTTGATAGGAACACATACTAGAAACCAGTACACCGTTCCTGGTGCTCCATTTCCAACATACTGATCATACACACATTTCAGATCTTTGACATGAGCCACTAACGTAAATTCACCAACATCAGTGATTTTCTAGGTTTCACACTTCCTATGACAGCAATGTCATTAACAGTAGCACATTTTCTGTGCCATTTTTGCGTGAGTCATTTTTCCCTGAACTGATAACAATAGAGAACAAATTATATGGTCTATACACCTTAAGTGATTTGTAATGGATTCATTTCACACGAAGATGTGGTAAGTAATACCATCCAGTATGCTAAGTCAGCATCACAGTTTGTGATTAAACGTGAACAATACATGCAGAAAAAAGTTAAGATATCCACGAAACCTGATTCTCCCAGCGCTCGTCAGTGACAACCCACATAGATCAGTGTCTGTAACATCCCAGAGCACCAAAAACCCAAGGACATTTGGTTACAGAGGCATGACTGTGCCCGCTGCTAAAGGCTGAGCAGATCATTAGCTGAGAACACCCCAACTCCGGACCGCTTAATTTTTCAATCCTAAAACTGCAATATTCTTATGGCAGCTTCTGCACTTAGTGTAAGACAATTTGATTTTGTAAAGCTTTGTATCCCAGGGGAAGTCAAAGCACTCACAGCACTTTACAGACAGATATTGCAATCCAGACGTGGGGCAGGAAATGATCAGAATATCATATTCATCTAAGGTACAAAAAGAATTTGTATCAGAAGAGTGCTATTAAGGCTCATGTCATGGAAGAGCTCATGACGCTGTACCTAAACAGGGATATATCAGCTGTTAATGACCTTATTTCATTCCTAATACTCTTTGGAAAACAAAACAAAGCAAAAAATGGGGGTGGGGGGCTTGCCTATTACTCTTGTCAGATGAAACATATTTGCAGTTGTAGGGAAACCAATAATTTTTAGGGATATGACTGATAGCCCTACTCAAAAATCTTCCTCCTTCAAGTAAGAAGGGAGAGCACTGGTTCCATAATTCCTTACACAACCTTCAAATTGCCAGGAAAAACAAACAACTAAAACAAACAAGAAACTACAAAGTTTCAGTTTGAAAGATCTCAGTCGTTTTCTATTAGATTGACCAGTGTTTCTGCCAGTTGGCTAGCTTTGATTTGTTTTTGAAAATGCACTGCTTGAAGAAGCGAGCAAAATCTAATCCTGGTATTATGTTTCTTATTAAAATCCCAGATGGTTCTACAACTGTGGATTACTACGATTTTGAGAAGTACAGCTATGTGGTAGAAGAAGCTTCACGAACTTCTCAGCAGACAAATCCCTACTTCAAGATATTATGCTAACTCCTGCTCAAGAAATCTTATCACAGTGAACCCTCTTTTATTAGAAACTTTATGATTATCAACCTCAGCGCAGTTTAAACTCTGAGTATTTTTCTCTCATAAATATATTAGCTATGTTCTCCTGCAGCAGACTGCACGGGCTCAGCTGGCTCTTAACTTCAAATCCTACTCATAACAGTTATATTGGCAATAATACAAATTACACATAATTGGATTTTATTTTTTAAAATTTCTTTTAAACTACTGGCCTCCAACATCACCCTCCCCTCCCCCCCCCCATAGCAAAGAATAAATAGAAACCTTTTCATAATTATCAACTGTCATTTTTTACTTTTTTTCTTATTCTTGTTTTCACTATACTGTATAGCAAGTTAATTAATCATTTGAAAAATTCTAATATACTGAAAAGGTATACATTTAGGTTCAGTCTGTCTTACAATCTTCACTATACTTGAGAATGTACTATAAGAGGATGATGCACTGATTATGTAATTATATTATTTCACTTTGCTTATATAGATTTTGCCAACAAATGCTTTTTAATACAGATAATTACTGCACAAAATTTCTAAGACACTGAAAAATGCAGTACCTTAAGATTCATTTTCATCAAGATAAAAAGTTAAAATTTCAGGTTTTCTGCACCGATTAAAAATACAAATGAAGATATTTTCTCACTGAAATTTGATATCTTTGAATAATCATGATTATCTATCATGTAATATCTATTCATCCATTTATGAATGGAGCTATATTATAAAAAATATATACTAAAATGAGAAACTCAAAATAAAACGCATTTTTCACTTTTGAATGAGTTCCATGACATAGCTTGTCGAGTGTTCGTATCCTAACAACATTTCCACTTCTGTCTATTTAACAGAATACTGAGTCATCAAATCTGTTGTAAACAGCTCTAATTTTATCTAGCTTTACAGTCTGCTTAAAGGGCTATAAAAAGATTAGGAAATGTCCTAGTTGCAAAAAGCTGAAATGATATTCTGAATACAGTCGTAGGAAGGGAAGCTGTCTCCTATGGCTAGTCCTAACCATCAGCAGAGTGCTTTTCTGTTACGGCACCGGGCAGACAGAATCATCAGAGCTGAAAACTTGTGCTTAAGAACATTTCCGGCCAAGGAAGCCCATGATCTGTCTGTAAGGCAAGTTGTTTTAATTGAGTGAAGAGAACCGGTAGTATCTCTATCCAAATGCTTTGGGGCTTCTAAAAGAAACTGACTTGCCTGAAATGCAGAATCATGGCAGGTGCTGTAACACAAACATCATCATTCTGATAACTCAAAGAAATTCTAAAGAAGAAAGAAGCCAAATTGGACTTCTCTTAAAACACGAGGAGATTAGAATGCAAAGTGCAAAAGAAAATCAGATTCAAGACAAAGAAAATCAACCACTTAAAAATCTAAGTATAACCACTAAAATAAAATAATTTTTTAATAGTGCTCTTTCCCCCCCCCCAAACCACAATGATGTAGGTACTTCAGGAACATCAGCATTCTATAAACCGAGGTCATTTTCTTGAGTTTTATAAGCTGATTCTTGCTCTGCTCCATTAACAGTATAATTATTTGTGGAAACTAATCATTAACTCCGTGCATTTCTCACAGCAAGAATCACAGTTCATTATTTAAAAGTTTTTTTTAAAAGCTCCCCATGATTTTTGACATTTTGGAATTAAAAGAGTGAGTGGGAGGGTAATGTGCAGGTGAACAGCGACACTAACTTTCCTGAGAGCTTTAAAATAACAGTCCCCAGCACCGCGTATGTGCTTGGCAAGGAGCAGGACTGCTGTGCTGTGCTGCAGGGGGTCCACAGCGGCAGCCCAGCACACTGGGAAAAATGAGCTCAAACAGCCGAGCTGGCCAACGGCAATCAAAATTAAAGACAAATCTTTAAAGAATCTCGAAAACCTTTACATGAAAGAAAAACCTGCCAAGTGTTCAGCAATGAAAGGCATCCAATCTTCTATCTGCCTCTATAATCGTGGGGAATCCCCTTTGTGCTTCTCATCCTTTTGCTGCAGACGGATGAAATACATGCAGATTTCAGCAAGCCTCAGGGCCTCTGAACATCCTCTTAACATAGATGACAGAGAGTGGGACTAAGGAGCCAAAGGAAAGTCTCAGGGGCAACACGCAAAGTAGGATTCCATAAAAATGAAATTTAAAAAAAAAAGATCTATTGATTAAAGCAATACTACTAAATGAGCAGAACTAGTTTAATGCAAAATTGATGGAACAGATATTACCATGGCAATTTCCAAAGTTCATACCATTTGGTCCCTTTGCCATTATTTACAGTTAAGAAACCTACAATGGTATTTCAAAACAAGAGAATGGCCACAAAAATATCCTGAAAATACCTCTTTACGAAGAGCGTAGAGAAAGTGAAAAAAAGACCCCTTAGGAAACAGGCATTATATTCATAAATTAATGTAGCATCTTGATATTAGAGATGAGGTGGAGAGTTGCAAATGACAGAATCTGAAAGCGAGATAATCTTTAACTGTGAAGTTTTTAGCCACAGCTACACGCAGCTTCATTGAGATGGAATTCCAAGTTTTATTTTATTTGATAAATCAGCTTGTTTTGACATGTCAAATACAATAGATAATTTCTAATTTACCACGGGAGTGAAAAAACATTTAATATTTGTACTGCAAAAACAATAGCTACAAGCAGGAATCACTTGTTCACAATCACCAACTGCTAAATAGAAGTCTGTTAGATATTTGATAAGAACTCTGCTAGATATTTGATAAGAGATTCTCACATTTGTATTTGCCAGTCAAAAGCACTTGTTACAGTTTTTCTGTCTTCATTTGTATGTGTAATTTATTCAAGAGACAAGTAGGTGATAAATTATCCATAAACTTAATTTTAGCAGTGGAGCACAGAAGGGTTTTGCAGATTGCCTGCAGGTGATTTGCTGTGGGTAGTTTCCATACATCTAACACGGTACCTCACGCGCTGCTGACACATTTCCTTGATGAAAAGCACCAGCAATGAACAGTCAAAATGCAGGGGCAACACAAACTCAGGAGAGTAACCTGTTTGTACCACCCTGCTTGACATATTTGAGCATAGAAAAGAGCTAAATATAGTGAGACTTCATAACATGGGTACACCACCACACCACTTGCAGATAACTGTCAAACTTCTTTCTTTGAATGCCACCATCAGAGAATAGTTTGGTGTTCTGTCTGTGAGCAGAACTGGTCCATGCTTTGCTGATAACTATTATGAGAATCACGGTATGTGTACTGCACAAAGCAAGAACTAAAGGAGAGCTCCTAGTGATTCCTACCTGAGATCCTGACCCTGCAGACGGAACCACCCCTGGCCCACTGACTTCAGCAGGAGCTCTCCAACCACCCGGCAGCAGCCAGCCGTGCCTCAAGCACACCCTCACTTCCCACCATGCTACCTACAAGCAAGTAGCTCACAATTAGCTGCTGCTCTTGACTCTCTGATCATGAAGATTTTCAACTTGTATCTGTGTAAAGGTAATGCTCCTGTGGAGTTACTCTAATGCCAGCCTTCTGTAATTCCTGAATAGTTCAGAAAAGCCTAGACCCTATGATGACTTCTATTGTAGCTGGTGATTTGCATCATCCAACCAGTTTTTTCACTCAGAATTAAAACAAGACTCTATGTATTGTGAAATCAAAGAAAAAAAGGATAAGTTCGCTTTAAGAACCAGGGTAATTCAAACCGGTTGCTTCCTTGTCACCTAGAAATGTGATATTCAAAGCTACGTACATTGAAATACTTAAATATAAAAATACACACACTTTTTTTAATAAATCCAGTTGTTCCCATACTCAGAATCACATGGATTCCCACTGACTACAGAAACTACATTCTGAACTTTGATTTATAGACTCTTTCCTACCAGGGTGAATGATACTCATTTTATGAACATATATATCCATTTCAAATGGTGCACTTCAGATCATTAACTTCATAAATAATTTCTCTGCCTATAGCACTGATAGGTATAATTGAATAGCTCTAATACATTAGCCTTATAAAGCCAGGACCTTTCATTATGATATATATGAAGGACCGGTAGAGTAAGAGAAATGGGCCAGCTCCACAGCTGGTAAAAACTTCAATTTACTGAGAAGAAACATTCCTTCTCAAAGTTAGACGTTTGGCTGCCGGAGCTTAGACTTCGTTCACTGACTTCAATTTACCTAGACAAAGGAAATAGATCACAATTAAAAATGTAATTTAATCAAACATTTTAAATAAATTCTCCATTTATCTTTTAATGACTTCGTGCTTCTATTCTTACCTGACACCCAGTGGAGCATGAGTTGCACACTGCGAAGGAGGCCTGGCACTTAACTGACTGCGAGTTAGGCACACACAGCACTTCCACGAATGAAGGGTACACGTGCACGACCAGGCTGCCTGGGAACCTGCGTCATGAACGGCCGCTTTCAGGGCGCTGGGACATCTTCCAGGAACTAGGGCTGAAGCCCTTGGTTTTACTTTTAGAGATTGCTGCATTCACTGGGTGGCAACTGAAGAAAAATAACACCCAGAAAACCTTGTGCTTGGAAACATACTGTTCCTAGAAGGCTGAGACATTTGTTAATTGTGAGGAACTCCTTCACTCATAAAAGCAAATGGCTTCATGTCATTTCAGCAAGTGTATACCTGCGAACTACGGCATGAATTAGACTTAATTTATCTGCACTACTGCCTGCATGCTTTATGAAAAGTATATGTGTGTATATAAACAGGGTAGAAATTAACTTCTGCCTAAGGCTACCACCACATGTCAATTAAGCTGCCAGACATTCAGGGGTTGGTATTCTGTCTCTGCCTGGGGGAAGCTTTGCATTCAATTTATTGTTGAATAAGACAACCAGTTTGGCAGGGAAAACAGATTAAGAAATTACACACTATTTTTTAAAAGTGTGAACATAACTTACAGAAAACCAAATTTAAGGAAGCTTTCTTACTATTTTATAACTATTTTTTCAGTGTATAAAGCTGGACGGGGAAAAAAGCAGTAGCTGTCTGTAAGCAGGATCTAATATGAGCAATATAAGTTAAAAACACACCCTTGTTTTTGTTTTATTATTTTGCTATTTTATTAACATATAAATATCAGCGGGAGAAGCTGCTGCCATACTCAGCCAGAGGATGTAAACCACAGTTGTGTTCTACAGAAGATACTAATTCACTGACTGTTAGAAATGCTTTGTTCTTTCCATAAAACAAACACATAAATTATCTCTGAATCTGTCTTTGCAAGGAAATACTGCTTAGTTCTGTCTTAACACTGCCATGCTCTTAGAGATGCTGAAATTGCTAGGTGCCAACTGGTATCCCAATACAATCCAATCAGCCATTCAAGTCCAATTTAATTCAGTACACTAAAATTCACAGGATGCTACTGTAATTAGAAAGGGTAACATGTTCAGGCTCACCCCACATAATGCCTCTCCTGCTTACATCCATACAGTCAAGAGACTGGAATAGGGTCTTCCCCATATCCTGCAACTCTCAGTAGCAACATAAGGTTTCCTTGCCAGGTTCTCCGTAAGCTGAAGCTCTTGATCAGATGGGGAGCTCTTATTTCACCTGGCCTATTCGTGGCATTGATTCTGCTGAGAAAAGACCTCGTTTGTTTACTCACATCATTATATAGATGAGTAAACTCTGCCTCTAGGGTGTTGTCCTGCTTTCTGCTGGGACAGACTTTATTTTCTTCATAGTGTCTCCTGTGATGGTATGCTTTGGCTTTAGAAGGAAAACAATGTTGAGAATACAGCGATTGTTTTAGTTGTTGCTGAGCAGTTCTGCACAAGGCCAAGGAAGCTTCAGCTTCTCATACTGCCCTACCAGTGAGGGCTGAGGAGCACAAGGAGATGGGAGGGGACAGAACCGGGGCAGCTGACTCAAACTGGCCAAAGGGATTTTCCATGACATCATGTAAGAAAACAAAAAAATCAAGGAGAGTTGGCCAGGGGGCAACACTGCTTGGGGACCAATGGGCAGGCTTGGGCATCAGTGGGCAGGTGGCGATCAATTCCTTTTGTGTCATTTGTTATGTATATATACACGCACACATGCGTGTGTACATATATATATATTATCCATTACTAATATTTCTCACTTCCTTTTCTGTCTTAGTTTTTATCTCATTCTTTTTCCTGATTCTTTTCCCCATTTCACTGGGAGGGGGGAGTGAGCAAATGGCCACGTGGTGCTGAGCTGCTGCTGGGCCAAACCGCACCAGGGGTAAACAGAACCATGGAAGCAAGATCTCCATGTGCAGACAAATGTATGCAGAAGGTCTACACTCACCAGGGTGTTTTCACTCAGCTACTCTTTTCCAGAATCCATAAAGGTTACCAGCATGCTCAGCACTGATACTCACTGTTTGGTACCATGGTTCTTTCACTTTCAACCGAATGATTTGCAAAAAGTTACCAGATTACCAGCACAGAACATTAGAAATGAAAAGGCCCAAGAGAGTGCTAACAAACAGGAAAATCCTCACAGATGGAGCATGTACTCTCTCATTTTCTCCCCAGGAGTATTCTTCACCATTTAGATTCTTCCCACATTTAGTTGTGCAGCAAAAATATCTTTTGCTCTTTTTCCTCAAGCCATCATTTAGTAAAGCATGGAAAAAGGATTGAAGCCAAAGAAAAAAAAACTACTAAAAAAAGTTCTCAAGGACTACTCTATTTTCCCTCAGACTATTTTGCCTGCCATGGCTTTTCTAACTGTTTATCTCTTTTTACAGAGGATTCAATGTCTCAGGAATGCTAAGGGCCCTACACCTCAGCCGGAGGTTTCCCCTGCTCCCATGCCAATGTTCCCCCTATTATTCCCACGGCCCCCTCCCCTTGTTGCTTTTTCTTCGTACTAGAGGAAAACAGGGCTTAATTAATTACAAGGTAGCTAATAGCCATGTAAGTAGCTGATAAGCATGACCTGGCGTGAAGCACGCATGAAGCTCAGCAGCCCAGGGTCACCTCCAGCTGAAGGAGGATCCCAGAGCACTCAGGGAGCTGCAGCACTGGTGAGACTCATCCGGGAGCCCCAGCCCTCCCACAGCTGGCCAGTGGGAGTTTTCCATTTATTCTCCCTCCCCTTTCCTTTTTTTTTTCACTATTTATACTCTTAGAGTAGATGTGTGTCATCAGCTGTGGCCCATAAGAGGAACACTTGCAGCATGTAAGCATGGCTAACCATCCTTCCTGCAATGCCCAGCTCATGCAAAAAAAACTCCTGACACCATTTTCTTATTCTGCAAAATAAGAATGTAACAGGAAACTACGATATGTTTGCAAATTTGCTGGATAAATATTGCTTTAAGACAAAGGAGCAAATAGCAGTGCAGAACAAAACAGTCAAGTTCAAAAAAACTATCAAGGCAACCGTGCTTGTTACCAATAATTCTATTTTTTGTTGGTTTTTTTTTTCCTTAAAATGCAAAATATCCATTCTGATAGCAACTTCTTTTTTTTTGTAATGAGGAACAAGTACACTATTTACCATGGTAGCATTGCTCAAATCTCATTTATTGAACGGACATCATTAGAGCTTAGAAAGGTTATTAGAGCCTCATCTGAACTACGAAAATGTCAAGTCAAGTGGGAATGGTGAATGGTAATATGAAACTTATCCCAGTTACCTTATGTTAATGAGAAGAAACAATGCCGAGTTTTCAACAAAAACAAAACAGAGAGAACAGCAACAGGAGATGTATTTGTGACCAGAGCCAACAATATATGCAGTATTATACATTCCCAACCTCATTAAAATATGTCCATCTTCCCATTTGGTGGTCACTGCTTTTACTTCCCATCCATCAAGTCAGCTTTATCACGCTAGAGGCTGCTGGTTTCAACATTAATAAAAAATAGCTGCATGTATAAGCAAATAAAAACCAGCAATAAGCCCCTGAAAACAGTGATTTATAATTTCTCTTCTTTCACTAGAAAAATTTACATCATTTCTTTTTTCATAAGCTTTTCTTTTCCCTGGGAGATGCCTCTTAATTTACTTGATGAAGTCAGAGAAGTATGACAAGAGTTGATAAAAAGCAAATATACATTAATTCTGCAAATTTAAAATATTGGTCACGTTCAAAATTCTTAGTTTTTCCTTGCTGCACACCTTTACTGCTTTAGAGCAAAGACATCACCTTAATATGACCATCAGGTAGATGTGTGTCTATGAAGATGGCCCTTTTACATCAATTTTGTATGGCAACAAAAAGTAATGGGATATTGGTGGGAAGGTTCAGCCTCTGCTCCCACCAACATCTGCCTCTGACATCGTGGGCCAATGAAAAAAATAGGAGGCATTATTTTCAGTAGCCCTCATAAATTAGCCAGGAAAACTAAACTCAAGAATGAGTGTTACACATACAGTACATATTGCCAAAACATTTCAAAAAAATCCTAATGAAGAAAAAAAAAAAATAGTACCTCACCTCAATCGCTTGCATATATTGCAAGCTATGTGCATTGAGGTTAAGGTTCACAACGTTTTTTTTCAAGACCAGTATAGTACTTAGTATTTGGTGTGATCTTTTTTCTTCTTTTTCTTCCAAAATTCTCTTCTACAAAAGATCTTTAGAACCTATTTCAGTAGAAAGCTTATAATACTCAGACAATCAGAGAAGAAGTATAAAGAGTGACTTCAGAGAAAACTGAGCAACAAAGAGGAAAAAGGACCTTCAATGATCCATATACAACATCTGCTTGTTTTGCTTAGACCTGTTTGGTATAAATGCAAAACGCTGATATTAATTTGTTTTTTGTGTGTGTGTAAAAAGAGCTAAGCTTAGGGAAGGAGCCTATCCGTAGTGCTGCCAGTGGTCATCCAGATAAAGCAAACACTTACGAAGTAGACAAGACTTGGAAGACTTGACTGTTGCCCAGAAGAAATCAAGCATTACTAAAAAATAATAATTAAAAGCTCATACTGTAGACCTTTTTATAAAATGCCTATTAAGAAATATTATCTTGATCTATAATTACATCTGGGCCATATAAAATAAGCAATTAATTTTTATCAATAGAGATTAATACAATTTATGTATTTAAGATCCAGGGAACTGATGTATGTGTTTGTAATCTTTGCTCATTTCATTTTGCGAGGCTGCCTATTACAAGCTTATTAAAGCCTCATTATATTATTAAGTCCAAATGTCAATCTTGGTTCCAGTTCAGGCTCTTCTCTCTGCGTTTAGTAATTACCAACAGAAGTAATTTCCAATAGCAATGAATTTGACACTTGCTGACCACTACAATGCTTACAAGAGTGTTTGGATACTTCATTTCCTTAGCCAAAAGGATACACTTAGAGTAATTGGCAGTATTGGAAATGTGGAGAAAGGAAGATCTTCTAATCATCTGTCTATATGTACAACTGACATATACGCATATATTTTACATGGGAATCTGTCTCAGACGAGCTATCCAGTTTATGGAACCATCAGTCTCACCCATGAGCATAAAAAGCCACAAATCCTAGTACGCTGTCATGTTTATTAGAAGTGGAGAGCTACACTCCAGCCCAGACCTGCAACTTTCATGCCATGTAGAAGGCAGCAGCAATTATCTGCTTTCTAACACAAGTTAAGCTTGTCATATTTCATATTATTTTTCATATCCAAGAAAAATAATCTCAGTGGCTACAACCAGAAAACAATTAAGATTAGTTCATTTCTCCAATAAGTGGTATTTTGTTGCTGTCTTAGAAGTTATTAAGTCATTAAATTGTAACTTAAAAACACAAGCAAAAAAATAAAACTAGACTTTCAGAAATTCAGAAATCTTGGATATAATGGCTTCATAGATATTAATTCTGCAGTGAGAAGGACTATTTAAGAGATCTCAAAGTAAATGATTAGATATATCACTAGAAGCCTAAAAAACATTTAGTAATCAAGCCCAGAAGTTATAAAACAGGAAGACCCAATCTACCACAAAAAGCTTCCATGATTTTCTCTAATGTGTTGTTAGTACATTTCAAATTTCGATATTTGAGTTTAGAAAGCATCAGATTTTTCAAAGATTATTCTCCCACTGGCTATATATGATACGCATCTGAGAATTAAAGTAAATGCATCTACCAGTCTATCAAAATATTCTTTACAGTCAAACATATGCTAAGTGTTTGCTGTGTCACGCTGGAGCGAATTTCTCCAGAAGCTGGGCCTTTCCACCAACCCTCTCCTCTGACCCATTTCAAGGTTTTTTGTTTGTTTGTTTAATTTCCATCTCTTGCAGAAGTTTACCAAATTCACAAGGAATACATGTAAGGTCTAAAAGAACAATTCAGGAATATTTCATTTTAAATGCAAATCAGAAAAATATTGTTTCAATTTTCAATTTAGAAAACGAAATACCATACTGATAAAGACTGCTTACAATTTGGGGGAAAAAGGACATTTTACAGATTTTATGGGCAAAAGGAAAGGGCCAGCTTTCCACAGTTTTGCTGTGCTATGATCTAAACCAAGGAGGCTGCAGCACGCTGCTGCCCAAGCTGCCTGCCAGCTCCTGGGAACTGCTTCTCTCCAGATACCAGCTCCAGCAAAAAGCATCCTCCCTCTGTGACAAACCTGCACCCCTCAGGGGATGGAGAGCCAGCTTCATGACAAGTAGATAGCTTGAGTAATTCTGAATATTGCAAATATATCATGAGGTTTTTTATAAGCAAGTTCGGGGCTTTTCAAAAAATGGAAGAAAAAAAGTGTCATGAACAAACCACCCCAAAATGTCAACACAAGAGAAAGGGAAACTAAAAATAATAACAATAATAAAAAAGTATGCTATGTTGACTAATTTTGAAGCATATAATATCCGAAGTTAGAAGCTGTTCCAACCAAAGCCTGTGCCATCGTTCTCTTTTCCTGATTTACATATCTATTTATTGACTTATTTGCATTTCAAAATGCTATTTTAAGGAATCAATCCTGTAATGTTTGGGGGCATCTGTTTCTTTTTGAAAAACTGCTTGGAGATGATGCAAAGGTACAATTCTTGAACAACAACTCAACAGCCTTTTTCTGAATATCATCATCATTTCCCACACCACCTCCTCTGGTAGCAAATGGACTCTGCTTTAAGTATACTTTGTTTTCCTTACTTTTAAATAATTTAATTTTCTTCTGAGGCTGACAACTGGAATTAGAGATGCAGACACAGATTTTTCAGGTTTTCCTGCTAGTTTTGTTGCTTTTTTTTTTCCCCTAAAGTACATAGCAATATCTTCTCTAGTACTGTCAGTACAGACAAAAGGCACAAGCTTGCAAAACCACAGGAAGGCTGTGGCATGGAGATGAGTGTAATTTCCCTGCAGCAGCAGGACAGGGGCTCTGAGACAGAGCACGAGTTTTGACAGTTATTAACAGACAGCTTTGGACACCTCACCCACCACAGCTAAGACTTCCTCCAACTGGATTACTCAAAACTCGTACTTAGTCATTTGAGGCTTTCATGCTCCTAAATTCCTAAGCCTGTCCTGGATAGGTTTCTTAAAAAAGATCTGTTCAAGTTGATCCAGTCCATTATTTTTAGGCAGCTACGTTTGGAGACTGGTGGAGGACAACAGAATGGAAAATTCCTTTCCTTCTGCAGCTCGGCAGGTGCACTTGCATCATGAAGGAGCTTCTGAATAAAGAAAATTGTACATATTACTCCGGTCTTCAAAATAGCTTACGAACTTTTCAGTCTATTGTGATCACAGTTCGCTGTAATAGAAGGGAGCCTATGCCCTTAAATCTTAACTCTGTGAACTCTTTCCTTTAAAGTACCCAACATGAGAACTTTTTCAGGAACAGGAAAGTCTGAACTCTAATGAGATCCTCTCTGACAATTGTAGAATAAAACCTTCTATTATATGTACTACAGAGATTGGAAACACATTTGCTACACCTCTCATTTTTCTTTATGATCCACTCAGTCCCTTAACTAGAGTACCATGTCCCTGACTTGAATTTATATCACACTTTTCAAGATGCAATAAGCAGCAGAACCTAATCGCTTATGGAAAGACAACTTCATGGAGAGACAGGCTGCTGTGAACTAGACTAAATGAAGGTATTAATGCCCCAAGTAATAAATATATAAACATGGACAATGTAACGTTTCTTCATACTCCCGCTTCTTTGAAAATCAAGCAATTGATTGACTGAGCAGCAAACAAATAAAAAATATATCATTCTGGAGTATGTGGTATTACGAAGATCTTCTGCAGTGTAGCAAATGACTGAAGAGGGCTAAACTTATTCCAGGAGGTAAGCTCTAAGCATCTGCCCTTGTGTATACAAGGGAGAAAGGAATGCACTACAGTATAACACAAATCTTGGTACCTTGGCTCTATATATTCCCTGCTATACTTGGCAAAAAAATGTAAATATAAGGTAGAGGGAAGAAAACATGGGGCCCAAACTCAGAAGCCAACCTAAGGAGATCAGTGCAATCGGGTTCAGGGCTGATGGTTTCCTAAAACTCTGCTGAATCTTAAAACGGAAGTAAAATTTCTGTTCCTAAATGAATGACATCAGCTGTTGCTATTTCAGAACCATTAAACAGGCTCTGTTGATTTTACAGTTTGGAAACTGTGGCTTGCATTACGTTCAAGAGGTAAACGGTATGAAGACACTAAAGGAGAGTTCTAGCTATGAAGGCTTGCCTTCACATATGTTGTAAATTCTGGCCACAAATTAAGACTAAACTTTGAAAGCAACTTAATGACAGCAATAAATATATATATATATATATATATGAGAACAGCAACAACATTGCTCCTGAAACCTGCATCTCAAACACGACACAAGGTGCTCCTCAATCTTTCTGAAACCATACCATGGACCTATGTATAGATTGAGGTTCCTGGCAAAGCAGCATGGAGTCACATGAAAACTCAGTTCTTGCTGAAAGAAGAACACAGGTAATGGGACTGGAACATTATCAAACTTTTCCTCTTATTTATAATGTCATCGCTACCTGAACTGCAGATGAAGTGATCCTTACTGACAGAGGTGAACTGAAGACTTACAGTATCTTAGAGAACTGCCACAGGCTTTTGAGTGCAAGCAGCACATCAGCTCCTGCTGAGAAACTGCATCATGCAATACCCACAGTATTGTGGCACTGTGTACTATGTATTTCAGTACACCTCACTGAAGGACACTGAACAAACGTACACAGTCTTACAGCTCAGAGCATTCCTGTGGTTAGCGGACATCGCTGCTATTACTGCCATCCTACAGTCCTGACAAGGAGAAACTGTATGTTCAGTTTTGCATGATAGGCAGGATTTCCAGAATGGTATTCAGTGTATGCAGGTTTTTTATTTGGTTGTCTGGTTCTTTTTTAGCATTATTTGTCCAATGAAGCTCAATTCACAATTTCATCAAAAGTGATCAATGCATAGTGTAACAGATTGAAAGATTCTCTCAAAATCTTCCTCAAAAAAATCCAACTATTTTTTTTTCAATAAATGTTCTACCTACCTTCTACTTTTGCTTTTTGTAGCGAAAGCCATTTGATGAAAAAAAAAAAATCATGTGTCATACAATATCTTCTAAAACAAAATTTTAATGACTGCATTAAAAGTGTATTAAATAATGGCTACAGGCCAACAGGAAAAGGGCTTGCATGGCAGTTTAATTGACAGAGCATCTCAAGAGTCCTTGAAAATTATTTAAAAGTTTATTGCAGTCCTGGAGGTCAAGAATGAAAGGCTTCAAACAGCAAAACTGTTGAGGTCTTTCTCTGACCCAGATTCTGCATCTTTGATGTTCCTATTAATTCAAAAATTTAGCTTAACACACAGACACCTTCAAAAACTATCCTCTTTTGAAAATCTGCAATCATTCATATATCACAGAGCTCAATAGCATTTGAATCTCTGGGTGGAACATAAATCTGCGATTAAGCATAATTCCCTTAAACCAAATAACCTACTAGATGCCACAACCTATGGGAGAAGACACTTTAAATGTCACTAGTTTAATATTCAAGCTGTAAAGAAATGAAATATGTTGAAAACATATACAAAGTGACACAAGCTTATATATTTATGAAATACCTTACAATGCATTTAAGTCATTCCTTTCTCAGGAACATTGTCACTAATAAATACTGCATGATAATGACTACTAAATAAGTAGTTTATGCTGTACTTCATTAACCAAGTTTGCACAAAGTAAATCACTTTTAAGAAGGGAAGAAAGTATGCTTCATACTTTGGACGTGTTGGGATACGGTTTATAAAACAGACACATTCTAGCATATTTGTTTGTGGAGAAAATGGGAAAACATCTTCATACTCAATGGCAAACCTAACTCTTCATTCTGCCAGAGGACAGAGAATACGTTATGACTCTATCACATACAGAAAATTATCAGCATGGCAGGCTGACAAAAAAGAGGTTAACTGACAGATACAATAGCTTCACCTTAACCTAGATGTCAGGGAACATGTCATTCTTTATATACAAAGCTGGAACAGAACAGTTAAGTGAGTCACAAAAAGCTGAACAGGCAGGTATTTAAAATATTTCATGTGTAAGAATGATTGAGTGGCTCACCTTATCTTGGAAAAATTAAAGCCTGTTTTGTTTTTATTTCAGAGCTTATCGCTGTTAAATATATTCTCTACACAGTTGGAGAGAAACTGATCAATTTGACTCTGAGTTTTGAGCATTAAGTCAACAGAACTATTCCAAATTTAAAATATAAATAAATATCTGAACTAAGAATTTGGCCTAACTGATCTCACTGTCCTGTATGAGTATTAGCACGGCATGTTGGCTGTTGCTCATTGCTGGCGAAAAGACATATCTAGTGCTACTGACTTTGCTGAAGAATAGCATTTTGCAGCTGAGAATTTGCTCTATCAAAAAGTGTTATTGTGTTCTTTGCATTTGTTGCATTTTCCATGGAAATAAATAGGAGGCGTTACTTTCAGAGTGACCTATATAAAATGAAAATTCCTAGCACAGGATTTCAAAATGACATTCTGAATATAAAAAATAATAGCTAAAGGAATACAAAAAAAATATTGCTATATCTTCCAAAAAAGTTAACATGAATTAGTAACAAAAACGTATAGCCCAGTGTTTGGTTTTCACTCTGGATCTTATAAGATCCATCCTATATAAGGTAAATACTTAAAAGCTATTCTACAATTTGACAACTGTTATAGGTTCTATTAACTTCAAGCATTTTTTCAGGCTGTTTAAGCCAAAGGGCTTTCAAAACAAAAATGGTTCATTTATGTCAACACACAGAAACTCTGGTTCTAATTCTTCTTTTCCGCGCACAGATATTCTTACAAGGTCTTACGAACTTTCAAAGCAACCTCCTATTGCATTCATAGAATATTTTTGTATCTATGTTAAAGGAACAACAAACTCAAACCCCAGCAATCATTACGTAGAAGAACCAAGGCATGTCATTTCAGAGGATCATGTTATTGATCACAGGACCTACTGATACACACAGAGCGTCCGTACTGATTGTCTTAATTAAACTAGTTTTTAGTATTTCCAGCAAAAGCAGCGTTTAAGACATTTTAGAAGAATTTACTTTGAAAAAAATAGGTCTCTTGCTTATAGGAGTGAACAGAATGTGAATGGGCTTTCTTTCCTTCGAACAGATTTATAAATGTGTTCTCCTCAGTGGAGGTGAATAATTTACAGCTCTCCACCCCTAACTTGGTAATGAAAATGAATCCAATTTGAACTTTCAGCTCTGTGACATAGGAGAATATATAAAGCAGAATTAGAATGTAATATAAAAGCAGGCTGGATTAAACTATTAATCATTTTATGATCAGAGTTTAAAAAAAAAACATTAAGAAAATTGGTCATTCAAATGAATCATTACATCTCAACAAATGTTAGCTTTTATATTCTTCGTTTAAGAGGAATCCCTGCTTTACCAGAAGTATTTGTACAGAGTAACCTTTTTTAATAAAACACGAGACTACAGTTACCCCCAGACCTCATATTTCCCCACAGACTTAAATCATTAAGATAATTTCTTAATCCTGTAAGAAAACACTCAACCATTTCTACAAAAAAACCAAAAAAACAACAAAGCAAACCCTTACAATTTTCTTCCAATTCTTCCCTGTTTTTTTTACTTGTATATCTTTATTACAATTGGATTAAAGCTTTATAGAAGTGTAATGACACAATAACAGCAAGTTTATCACAGTTAATACTCAGGTAGCAAGATGATTTGATACGCAGGTAAAAATGACATATGGAGATGGTGAAATTCATTGCAGTCTTGCACTACAATTCTTATCCCAACTGAATCTGAATTCATGACAAGAGGTAAGGTCAGTGTACCAAACTAGACAAAAAGAAACTGCTGAACAGACAATTGAGTATTCAGTTTCAAGCATCCATCCTTCACAAGCAAGCTGCAATTAAGATAAGATTTGCTTTCATGCATCAAATCATTTAGTTTGATCAATGCAGCTATGCACACTTTCCCCTACTGTTTGAAACATATTTCAGAATGTTCACCATAAAAATATATGAAGCACCATCACAAAATGGAGTAGTTTTGTTCTGTCTCCGTGCTGGTCTGAATGAAGGACAGGCGATGGACTGAGCAGCAGTACACACAGAATTCATGACTCCCAGCTTTATTACCCGACTCAATGACAGCCACTTGCAGTCTTGGGCAAATCTCTTCCTGTCTCTCTGTTCCCTCTCCTGACTATAATGCAAGTGTTTGTAATAATGGCAGCAAAGTGATACTAAGGGAAGAAAAGTTAGTTATTAAATTTGATGCTATGTAACTACCTTAAAACAGGAGTTACTATCCACAATGAGCATTTCTCATTTGTGCAAATGCCAGTACTCAGCAGACCTAGGAACTCATTTAGTGCACCGCTGCGTTTCTAGCCCTACTGAGAAACCAATGAATTTGCACTACAGCTATCCACTGAGCTTTCCTGTGCCACTGCCATGGAAGAAAAACCCAAAGCCTAAGTGCAAATATAGTTTTTTTTTAAATCCAAAGCAGCAAAAAATTACACTAGCTAGTATAAGCAAACCTAGACATTAACTTCTTCAAACACATGAATATACCGAACATTCATAAAATCCTGTTTATTAGAAAAGAACTCCAGAGACCATCTAGTCCAACCTGCTGTTCAAAGGAGGTCCACAAGCAGCAGGATGCTCGAGACATCATCCAGCCAAGCTCCAAGTGTTGCCAAGGACAGACAGTACGAAGTACCTCTCCGGGCAACCTGTTCCAGTACTTGACCATGCTCACGGTAAAACTTTGGGTTTTTTTTGGTGTCACATTCAAATTTCTCATGTTCCAGTTTGCATCCACTGCCTTTTATTTTACAGTTGTAAAACTGTATCCACTGAGAAGAAGTCTGTTCCCCACACTCTCCCAGTTGGGTAGATGTGAACACAAATAAGGTCTCTTATTAAGCAAGAACAAATCCAGTTCCCACAGCTTCACTTCTAACATCGTGTGCTCCAGAAATGCACCAAACGGAGCCATTGTGTGCACACCTGCCTTGGCTATAGATAGCATCTCAGTTACATTAATAGTGATCAGATCTTTGAGATTTCTCCAGACTTTCCTTTGTTTTTTGCATTGAACAGAGAGATTGTCTGAAGTTAGAACATCAGTTGAATGATGTGTCACTTTGTCATTGAGTCACGTTAATTCCTACAATGCCTGCTAACAAAAAGGCTTACATATCTTTAAAAGGGACAGCTCTTGCTCCCACATCTCTGATACTAATTTTCTCTTTCGTGTGTCAGCTGTATCACAGCCATGTGTCAGGTAATTCACTGGTTGATGTACTCCCTCATATCTACTTGTTATAATAGGAACTCAATGTGTTACAAAAATATATGATCTTTATAAAGAAAAAAAAAGAAAAAAGGTTGAAATTAGCAGAATATGAAAGAGTAGGAACAGTTCCTGTGCTGTACCACCTAATAATAGGGCAGAAAACAAGCCTTTAATCCATTATTTGTTCTGTAACAGAGGAATATGGCTTAACAGACAGCTATAAGGTAGAGATAGATTAATATCAAGGCAACATGTCTGTTGCATTGCTGTCCACACACACAACTTTGCACATGACTAAACTCTTCTTCATTTCTCTCTTGAAAAACAACATTACCAGGACTGAAATCCAGCCTCTTCCCCTTCCTTCTTGTGCCATGGGAGTAGTAGCAGCAAACACATCTTCTTAATGCATAAGAGGCCAGAAAAGGAGAATAACAAGATTCCCAGTAGGGTTCACATGATAGAAATCTAATAACCACATAAATGATTCAGGGGGCTGAATTCAAACCACCACGTAGGAATTGGAAATCTGTGATGCCTAGCAAGCTGCAAGAGAGAACTGTGCCCTCTTTGTATGACGGGAACAGACATCAAGTACATTTATGAAATGATCATCAGTAGTAAAGAACAACCTTTTGGGGGTTACAAAACCAAGAACTTTAAGAATACAACTAGCTAATAATGTGCATTGTTTAAATTAAGACCTTTTTCTTTGCTATATGAATAGCTACTACTTTCTTTAAAGACTTTTTCTTCAGTTTCTACACCAAAAAATGATGTATCTCACTGCTGCTTAAGTCAGGTAGAACAAGAGATAGTAATCAGACAAAGATCTAGCACTCAGATTTTTAAGAGGCTAAAAATGTTCAGGGATACCAGATATTTTTACACAGACCCATTCTCTCTTGTATATTACCACTGAGATAGCAGGAGAGAGAATGAACATTTAGGTCATTAGAGCAACATTTTCTACTCACCTAACTGTCTTTGGAGCCTAAGTTTCATTGATTTTCCACGGGACTTATCTCCCTCAGTCACTCCAGGGCTTTTGAAGACGTCATCATTAAGCAGTAATCTAATCTTTTTTTCATCAATTGCTGCCAGCCCTCACTAGTAGAAGTCAAAACCACCCCAATTGGAAGCTTAAAATAAATACTTGAAACTAAACCATACAATAGACTTCTGATTTGCTATAAACAATATTGACAGAATACCACAAAAAACCACCTCAGAAAGCCAATGGGTGTTGCTCAGTGAACAGAAACAGATTACAATAGTTAGCAACGTGAGTCCCCATTACTCATCCAGACTGTGAACAACACACAAAGCTCCATTTTGCCATACATTTTTCTTTTTAATAAACTATCTTTCAGCATTGAGGTGGTTCAGGACAATTAAACTGGCATCACAGATAAACTAACTTGGCACAAAATTTTAGTCATGAGATCTGATCTGTTGCGATCCATTAGAGTCTAATGAACTGTGTGTAGCATGACAGAAAAAATCCCCTTCCTATGTTGCTGAAAATACCAGTAGCGTATCACATCACAGCACTTCACACATGCACAGTTAACTGAATAAAATGTGCATTTCTCTCTCTCTCTTTTTTTTTTTTTTTAAATGTTTTAGGGAAAATTTGCAACAGTCAAATTCTTTCGTAAGTATCCTCAGACATTACAGGGTAATTTTTTACAGAATTTGAAAAAAATCGGTGGACAAATATGACTGAGAAATATCTCCTAAATACAATCAGATACAGAAATAAGGGCAAATTCCACAATTTTTCGGTACTCTTACTCCTCAACCAATTTTCATCTCCACAAATGGCAGAACAACTTCCTGCTTGTGTTGGCTGGTAACGATTCTCCCTTGGGTTATTATGCACTCACTTAACACGGCTGAGCCCAGACGTGCCTTGGCTGCACCTCCTCTCTCATTACTGTCCCTCTCGGGATGTGGGAGGCATTCAGCATGCATTGGCAACATGCTGACCAGAAATTCTGAAGGGTTTTTCTTTTTTTCCTGAAGGAGTTTTCAGCCCAGTCCACAGTCATGCATTTTGTGAACGCATTATCATTATTACTTAAGCTAGATTTGAATGAGCATATCTATTTACTTCAGTGATTATTCTTTGAGTATCATGTTTAAGGTCAACCTATCACCAAAAAGGAAGGATGACTGCAAAGCATAAATGTTGCAATTTCTCAGAGACCCCCAGGTGCAAGATAGGCTTATATCCCTTACATTTCTGCAACCTACTGGTTTCTTGTAGGTCAGTATAAGGGGATAAGGTGGTAATTATCCTGCATCCTCCTCACCCACATGATAATGATTTCTTGCCTTTACCTCTTTCCTACTATTGTCAGCATCTCTGGTGACAGACAAAAGCTACTTCCTGGTGAGTACTTAATATTATTCCTACCTATCTTACAAAACCATAATAACATTAATATTATGAGGAACATTGCAAGGAGTATCTTCAAGCGGTTTATGATGTCTCTGTCTGGCCACATTTCAGCTATGAAATGAATTTAACTGGAGAGAGTGTCCATTTGACACTTACACTGAAGCTTTTACCCCGAGTCTGTCTCAGAAAATCATGTGTGTAGAATTACCTCACAAATTTGTTTTTACAAGAAAGCTGTTTGATATTTATTTCAAGCTGGTGAGACTCAAAACCAATAGCTAGTTGCTAGTTGATTTTTGGTGTTTCATTTTAGCTACGCTAGCTCCTGTTTATTAAACTTAAGATATGTATTTTTTATTTTTAAACAGCACTTTGTAGTTTTCTCATTGCTAGCAATTAATTTGTTCAGTGAAGGAAAAAAGAATACTTTCATGTACTGCTATGTTTTTTAATTCTCTGCTGATGTGTGATTAAGTATTCTCTTTCACACAGAACAGAGACTTGTTTCTCTGTTACTTTCTCTTCTTTTGTTTTCAGAAGTACAGATGAATCCATTTTATCTTAACTTGATGTTTCTAGTAGAAATTAAACTGATGATTTATTTTAAAGTTTTTTTTAAGTGTCATTTTTTTCAAAGTTACAGATAAGCTGAGAATTACATATTTTATGTAGAAATACATAAAAAAAAAATTCTGTGATGAAGACTGCAAAATGAAAGTTACCGAAGTAAGCAGAGACATACAGTAGACATAAAGGCTTCTGCCTGAAGACCAAAACCACTTCAAATTCCCCATGGGCCTCCCAAGTCAGGTCACCTTACTTTTTTTTTTTTATTTTTTTTTGTTATTTACTCTCAACCTTTTTCAGAAGTCAAAACTATCTCCCAGAAAAAAGGAAACACACAGTTACCTGACAATGTTTAACAGAAGATCAAGAAGAAACAGTTGGACCTAATTTAAATTAGCAGAGATGAAACAGAGCTCTCATGCTGATCCCACATTTTATGATACAAGCATTTTTTATAAAATTGAAGTTACACTACTTGAAAATGATATATGCCAATTTGAGAAACACAGAACAGAAATCAAGAATGACAGAACTTAGATGTCAGGTCATAGTCTGGTATTGCAAAAAAAAGGTGTATACATATATTAACAAACATAGACTTTCTGGGAGCAACAGAAGAGCCGTCTTACATGAGGGTGCATATGGGCCACAAAAAGTTAGCTCAAGAACATCTAATATACATTGTACATCTACAGCTGACAAATCTTCCAATAGGAGAGGGCAAGTGCAATGGCAGTAATAGAAAGTATTAAGATAATTGCTTTAGAAAAATTGGGAATCCATGTATTCCATACAGAAGGCAAAAGCTAGTGATGGTTAAGTGTAAGGGAATACCAGAGACTTCATAACTTGACAAGTGAAGGTAACAGAGGCAGAAAAGACACTGCAATTTAGAATTCTTGCCACAAATTGATACACAACTCTGTATTCTCCAAGTGTCTACATGTTAATAATCTGGTGATTGCTTTATAAGAAGTCTAAGAATGGTGATTATGGTTTCTGAGATTTTTCTCTTTTCATTCAACAGGAGTTTCCTCAAGCTATTAGTTTGCCTGGAAACTCCTAGGCAGCCTCCAGCATTAAACAGCAGTCACTCTATGATTTTTTTTTTTTTCTTTTCTATATATTATCTCTCTACTCAGGACCATTCCTATAATATGACTGATTCCTATAAGACCTTAATGATGTAGTCCTTTGTGAAAGTGAAAATTAAACATAAGCGACTCCGACGAAACGAGTTTGATTAAATGCAACATAAAATGACTTTTTAAAAGCAAGTATGCATCCCTGGATTTTGTAAGCATCAACATAACTTACTTTATAATGCAAAATGCTGTAAAATGCTTATGTAGGTAGACAAATAAGGGATTACCTTTTCAATATTTTCTGATTCATTTGCTCCAGCTGTACAAAGAAAATAAGCTTTATATAAAGCAAAATCTGGCAACCTACACATCAAGGCCTTCTGCACACACCTTCTGCACACATCTGCATACCTTCAATTACAATAGATGGTCTCATTTTAAGAAAAATACTAAACACCCTACAATTCCTATTTCATTCAATCATTACAACAATAATTCAGCTGAGTTGCAATTGGAAGCCTGACTATATTATTCTTCCACCTTAACAAGCTTTACAAATGGAAATCTATTATGCCTAAACAGCCTGTATAAAAAATTCTGAGGATATCAGAAAGCATTGCTTCCTTTAAATGTGAACTCAAAGGCTATAGAAAACACGTAATGGCACTTGACAAAGTGATGCATTCTCTTTCCATTCCTCGGCCACTGGCTCTATAGTAAAGGCGAATCCCCACAGAAGAGGTCTGTAGGATGGCTCTGTATACCCTGAATGCCATGATGCCCCTTCTTTGTTGGGCATCCCAGGACAGATGGCTCTGCACACAGCCTCTTTCATACAGTGTATGGCAATGCCAAAATATCAGTTGCTATGCAACTACAGGATCCCCACCAGAAGAAGATGATGCATAATCTTGAAAAAGCTCATTGTTGCAGGCAAAGAATCTGAGAAGATATTGCAAATCCAGGCTTTCCCATAATTCATCACTAAAATAGTCTGCACTGACTAAAGTGGAGCACTAATAACAGAAACATCCCAAACTGAGTGGAATCCAAATGCAGTGCATGTGCCAGCAGGCTGGCGGGGGTAAGGAGGCGGCAGAGGAACCCAACAAGTCCTGGTCAGGAGGCCCCCACATGCTAACAACAACTGATTCAATTTTCAGAGGAGCACTGGCCAGTGAGATGCCTTGAGCATGAACAGACCCTGCAGCATCCTCCCAGGTGGCACAAGCAGCAGCCCCCAACCCGTGGAGAGGTAACAAACTGGCACTGCTGCGGCTGCCAGCACTTCAGCTGCTGGGTCGTCACAGGAAAGGGGACCACAACCTCGATGTTGCAAAGCACTGATTAAAAGAACTTCTCTTATGCTGACTGGGAAAAATTAGACCTTTTCCAAAATCTCTTGCTGACCTTGAGCATACAGACTGAAGGCAACTATTACACAACAAATAATGAATCGATCTACTACAGCACTCTTTAACAAGATGACATCCTACATATTCAAACTCTGAATTCCTACTTTCTGGGTTTGAGTTCTGCACAGATAAAAGAGAACATTAAAAAGGGAGCAGAAAGCAGAGGCTCAAGTATCTGAACCATGAAGAAGAGAATCATTTAAATTGTTTCAATCTTTTGCTTCTGGCACCATGCCGTCTAGTCTCATAGAGCTGTAATTGAAACCATGTGGTGTGTGTAGTGGGTTCATTACTGGCTCTGACTGAGGCGCCTCATGAGCTAACCGTGTACTGATTTTTTGCATCCTTAGGGTCAAGAAATCCTCACCTATGTATTTATTAGCACATATGGGTTCTTATTCCTTCTAGGAAATTAAAACTATCTAATATTTAAGAGCCACAAATTAATTCCTGATCCAACTCCCATGTGATACTGAATGGCATGTCTAAGCATCCATGAAATAAATCATCTAAGAAGATACACTCATGGACTTAAAATATAACAATGGCTTAAATAATTGATTCATAATATTTTGCTACATGGTAAATACTGAGTTTACTTCAAGTCCTTATTTGCCAAGTAGTAGCTTTCTTCTGCTAAAGGAGAATGGATCCATTTGAGGATGAATTATTTGCTGAGAAATAATTAATAAATGATTTTAATATTAAGTGTAATTTTAATTGGGTCTGTAAGAGATACCATATAACTATCTCCTCTAATTTGCCCTGAAATGAAAACCATATATTTTATACAACACACAAGATCGAAGTTTGATAATGATACTTTTGTAGAATTTAACACAACTGTATCTACTTCATTAGACTTGACTCATTAGTTTAGAACTGTTATAGAATTAATCTTTCATTTAGGAAATGCGAGTGAAAAGTCTGTTACTCTTCAAAACACTCCTTGTCCTCTGAAGTAAGGCACTGCCAAGTAAGCTGAAACAACAGAATAATACAAAGACGCTCGTCTGCAGTGCAAGCAAGCTGTGGATATTGATCTGGGTACAGACAGTTTCAGAACCCGTACGGTACTTTCAGACTCAAATCTTGCATTTTTTCAGGAGTATAAACAATACATGTATCAATTGTGTGAAATATTTTTACTACAACTCGTAAATATTAGACATTTATACTTACTTTACTATTATATTAAACATTTTGCTATCTACAGTAAGATTTTTTTTTTTTTACATTAACTACTAAAAACAAGAGGATTAAGGGAAAACACATGGTCGAAGCTGTGGCCTTATTTCCTTCCTGTGACATTTTTTGTAGTTTCGCACCAAATACAGGCTTATGTTATCACAGAAATAAACTAAATCTATGGTGAATTCAAGAATAAAAGACAAAAGGTAATGGAGCCCTCTTTTGTAGTTTTACAAAAATACCATGAAATGTTCTTGGGGAAAGCTATGGATAGAAAGAAGAATTCACAGATTGCTTCTATTCCAACTTGAGGTGAAGATTTCGCCTTCCTCCTTTTGAATGGCATTAGCCATTTTGTCAGCCTATAAAACCATATGCACTTAACGTGTATATTTCAAGCTCCAATAATTCATGGCTGCCCTGGGAATTCATGGAGGGGAGGAAGCCAAGCACTTCACCTTAGGAGGCAATATTATTAACATGAGGTATTTCAGCCTGTGTTTATTTGCAGGTTTGAATTTGGGCTGTCCTGTTTATTTAGATACGAATGGAAGCAACTGTAATTCTTTTAAAAAACCCAAATTGTTCTTTCACACCATACAGGAGTTGATCGTATTCACGTCTGTACATGTCCAACCAAACTTCTTTGACAAAGCGTCTGATCCAAGCCTGTTTGTTCTGCTATTTTTAGGTGCAAGTATTCTCATAACAAGTAAAGACAGGAATATTTCTAAACCAAGATGGAAGCATTTAAAATGTACCCATTCTATTTACACTAAATAAAAGCTAAGCTATAGCATACGATTAGTGTAACATTTAAAAAGATTCTGTGCAAACAGTCAGCAACTTGTAGATTTCCTCAGCATGATCCATTTCCTTCTGTAGCTTAGCAACATTAAGACTATAACAAACAAAAACTTAATTGTGCCAATGCAAATTTCCATATGTGATGCTCATCCAAGTGCACTGGAACCATTTACATTTTAACCTGCAACACACCCTACATCACATGCATACAATAAGACATTATTACAATGCAGCTCAGGGAAGCATAGTGCTGTTGTGTTGCATGTAAGTAGCAATTTCACTGTATCAGTAATGTTGACTGTCAGTGGGAGCCAGTGCAGCTGAAGCAGATGTTTCATGTTGATAAGCAGAGACGGGGAAAGAAATTTCTACGCCACTTTTTCTTTGTACCATATTTTCTCTGCCACACTTGGCAATAACTGACCTAGTACATTTGCTGCGTGAAGCAAAGTAGAAGTGTAGACCTTCTCATCTCTCTCCATAAATCCAAATTAGCGTTAGTCAAGCTAAATCACAAACTTTCTCTCTTTTCAAAGCTCTTCTCACTCCTCTAACTGGGAGCTCCCTCTTACTATGAGATAGAGGTATTTTACTTTCCCAGGGATTTCAGAGCAAAAGACTCAGCCTATGTCAAAAAATAGGAATATGTTGATAAACACATACAAAGGGAACTACAACCTAATGCATGCACTGACTTATTGCTAAGAAATCTGAATTACAAAATGTGAATTTCAGTCAATTTTAGAAAATAGTAATTATTTCCTGCCATGTTTACCTTACTTGATAAAAACAATATGGCACAAATAGTCAAAACTAAAAACTAGCATTGCAAGCCAAAACAAAATTAAAGCCCTATTCTGAACCTAGGCAAAACAAGTAGGCTGTTGGTACAAGAGCTACCTTAGATTCACAGCATAGTTTATATCAGATGGGACCTGCAGAGGTCACCTGGCCCAACCTCAGTTCAAAACAAAGACCTGGCTGCTCAGGGCCATGTCCAGTCAAGTTCTCAGCATCTCTCAGGTCAGAGACTCCATATCCTCTCCAGGCTCTTGATCCAGCATCTGACCACATTACTAAATGGAATTTTTCTTGTATCAATTGAAATTCCTTATGTTTCAAGTTGCTGCCCCACATCTTACAGCTATGCACCCGGAAGGGCAGGCTGACCCATCTTCTCTGCACCCACCCAGCAGCTGCAGACAGACACACCTCAGCAACACAGGAAGGGTTCTACTGCAGCCCCATGTACTTGTTGAGCACTTTGTCATTTGAGAGCACAAAGGGACAGAAACAGGGTAATTGCTTATCCAGTTGAAGAAATACTACAGGCTACGCTCAAACAGTCGCAGCTGACACACCTGCTTGCAAAGACTCTCCTGGAAAGCAGTAACTTTCCTTCTGCCCGTACAGTACAGTATGCCTCCAGGTAACAACATGGGTTACTGCTGTCCTGGAGAGAGATGTACAACACAGTCACACTGCCCCCACATTGCTGTGACCATCACTTAGATACAACACTGAACAACCTCCTCGTTGCGTGCGCCAAACACCAGTCTGAAGGACAAACCCTGTCTTGTCTGAAGGACAAGAAAGAACCAGGCTTGCCGTACGTTGTAAACTGAGTTGTGTGGAGCTTCAGGAAGTATACATCAGCCCAAATTTCAAGGAGAGGCAATCTCTTCCCTTAAAAACTAGTTCATAAATAAGGTAAGAGTTTACAAACAGAGAATTATGTTGCAATGCATTCTAAGATGTGAACACACCAATCTCAATACAGCTGGAGCTGTACGGATGTAAGTCTAACAACAAGATAAATTATACCTTCCATAGTGGTTGAAATATTTGAAGAAGAAAAAAATAAGAATCTATAAAATGCACTCTGGAATTTATTGTCCTTTAAAAGCTCTGTAATATTAGTTGCAATCACATCCCTACTAATTAAATATATATTAGGCTACAAAAATCAATGTAGCTATAGCGAATATAAATCAAAAGCAGAACGTAGCTTACCAACTCTAGTGAAAACAGCTCGCTGAAAATGTAAGGACTCCTAAATACTGTGAGTCTTTCGGCGGTACTTCCTTACCATTAGGCTGCTAATTTTGTCAGAAAATATATAACATTTATTAAAATTTACTTACAGAGCGACGTTCCAACAGACATCATTTTATTTTAAGGAGTATGTTTTATTTAATTACGTTGGTCACTCTGAATGTAATGCCTCCTATTTATTTCCATGGAAACTACAACAGATACAAAGAGCACAATAACACTATTTGATAAAGCAAATTCTCAGCTACAAAAGTTTTTCACTGTTTTTCAACATAGTCACCACCATTAGCCAATTTGCACGGATGAGCTCTTTGAGATGCTCTTCATTCCGTGGTGTGACAGTTGTACATAGCCATCTGGAATGTGGCTTGTCTTGTCATGTCACCACTGCTGAAACGCACCACCCACTGCCTTACTGAGCTCCCATCCACTGTTGGGTCTCCATAAACATTCAGCAAGTGTCAGTGAATGCCAATAGGTGCCACTGTTTCTGCATGGTGGGATTCAGTTCCACCCTGTTGCCTCATCTGCACTTCCATATCAGACGCCATTTTGTCAAACCGCTCCTCTGCTGCCACCTGTCACACGGCAACAACATGTAATGGAGTACGGGTGGGAACGTTCAGCCTCTGCTGCCATCCCACCAACATCCGCCTTTGACACTGTGGGCCAGCACAGTAAACTAGGAGGCACTGCAGCCCTTGTAATTGAATTACTAGGCTAAAAATGACAGATGTTGGAGGACACTGGGGACAAGTTTTTAACGCTAAGCTAAACACTAGAAAAAAAAAATAATCCTACAAGCCATTATCTAATCACACAGTATGCATTGCTGAAAGCTTCAAGAGTAATGCAGGTAAAGGGCAGTTGTTTTAAATTTCAAGAGGTCTCCATCACTGTCAACATAACTGTGCAGCCTTTTCTCAGCTCTTGAGCAATGGAACATCATCCACCTTAAAATGGCTGTGAAGAAGGATGGGTATATTTTGATGCCCTGCCTGACCTGTGGCGCTCGCTGTGACGACTGCTGTGCTGTGCCATAAAGTGGGCAAATAGGGGCAGAGCTTACACAGGGATGAAACACTACTGCGATAGATTGAAGCTGCTTTGGAGCTGCAGGTTTTGAGGAGGTACTCCCTGCTGATGTAGGCACGAAAGAGGGAAGCTGCTACAGACTAGTTTTACTGTGAGTCTGAAACTCCTGTGTGCATTTGATGGTATGCATAGATCTCTTCCCTGTAAGTCCTGTGAAAATTACATCTGACCCAGGAGGTAGACTTGATTTTTTATCTTCCACGAAGTATAATTACAAATGTATTTATTTTCATATTTTATTGCATAAACAACAAAAAGAACGCAATTGGATTTCTTAATTCTTGGATTAAAAGCTGTGGTATTGTTGACACTCTCATTATTAATAAAGACTTCTGTACATATTATTTGTATTTTAAGGGAATAAATGCAAAATCAAAACAAACAGACCTCTAGCAACAGGAAGCACCATGAACCTGGTGCTGCCTGTCAAACCTGCGCCCGCGGGTAGAAATTGGTATGTTGCTGTAACTATGAAATCATGCATAAAAAAGAAGTATCTTTCCATCTGGATATAAATGAATCATTTAAATACCATTAAGAGTCTGAACTTGGTGATTTCTATACACACATAAAGCTTCTAATTTCCCGTCCTTTCTTTTCACTCATTCAACCTTTGCGGTGTTTATGACTGGTCAAACATTTACATTTGTTTGAATTAACTAATGGCCTGGTGTTTTGAGAAGGTCATTGTTCTGGTTTACATACATGGCTGAATTACTCATCTTCAGAGCTAAAACCATCAAATATTGAATTTTGAGTTCAATACCCTTTCTAGTAAGGGCTGCATCTGCCTTCCCTCCACCTTGGCACTGCCCTAAATGTCAGACACTGCCACCCAGCCATCACTGAAGGTCGCTGCTTCACACTGCCCAGCCCGAGCGCAGGTGCTCAGCAGAGCTGACTGCTGTCAGCAAACCCTGTCCCAGACAGCACCCCGCAGTGAGCTGGGATGCACCTGCAGCTCCTGAGCACAGCCACGCTGCTCCTGACCTCCTCTCTTCGCAGAGAAAGAGGAATCCCATGCAAAACACACTAACCTTGCAGGTCTATTGTTCTGAGCTCAATATAGGGCACAGCAAATTCAGAATATGAAAAAGACCTTGAACAAGCATTCAATCCCACAAATACTTCCAAAGCTGCTGGACAGATCTAATATGTGAAATGCTATAAAAAAAAAAAAAAGTACAGTATTAACTACATATCACTCATCAATGGCAGCTTTTGTCTTATCCCCCTTAGCAACTTTGCCAATAGCTACTGCTCCCATGCTCCCACAGCACATTGCCAAAAAAAAAAAAAAAAAGGGAAAGAAAAGAAGAGCAAAAACTTAGCCAGACTTGCTTGGCTTAGACATTTACAAGAGGAAAACAGCCATCTCCCGTAACTACGCTCGGCTGCAGCCCGTCACAGAAGGAAAACACAACAGGCAAAGAGCTGCAGCTGTTACTGGAAAAGATGTACGAAAGAAAGCTGCCAAATTTATTTCCAAAAGTATCAGAAACGTGAACATCCCAGGAACAGAGTGCCTGCAATACAGCCGTATGTGAAGGAGATAAGAAATTCCATTATGTACATTGGCTGCTTCCATGAAATAGATGAAAACCTACATATTATTTTTCACAAACAATAACGAAAAAAAAACCATCCCGCAACTTTTTAACAATTATTGAGGTTGAAGGAAGAAATAGCGACAGACATTGCTGAGGAAGTCTGGCTCTCTGTAGGGAATCTTGTACAGGGCTGGAAGTTCCGCTAAACTTTCATTTCAGAGCAGTTTCTAATGCATTATTTAGGAGTCAAGTATAATATGGATAATGGAAATGTAGTCATATAAGCATTGGCAAAAAGCAACCAAAATATCCTGCATACGTAGAAACTCCATAAGCTAATGCTATTTGAATCTTTAGTATTTTAATTATAACTAATAAAAATTAAGCAGATACTTCTCACAGCATGGGATCACCAATGTACTGTGAGCAGAAACAGATACATGTTGCAATGTACATTAATTTTTTAAAAAATTTCCTGTGTAATTGTACCACAAAGTACACACTTAAAAGATTCTTTGCAATCATATCCAGAAGGGCTAACTTTTCACACCACATCCAAACACAAGGATATTTTTGTTGAATATGGAATCACCTAACACACAGTGTCTAGAGATGTAAAAACCTTGCTGCCCATCACAGCCTAACATAAAATCTGAACCTTTCAGTCATGACCGTTCAGCTCCCAACTTTGCTGGCTGCCTCGTGGCTGGTTCAACAAGCTTATGTCACTAGCACTAAGCCTGGCTACCCAGGGAAGTGGTGGAGTCACCGTCCCTGGAGGTGTTCAAGGAAAGGGCAGATGTAGCAGTTAGGGACATGGTTTAGTGGGCAATAGTGGTGGTAGGTGGATGGTTGGACTGGATGATCTTGGAGGTCTTTTCCAACCCCAATGATTCTATGCAGTTGGGAGTTATGTATATTAATATATGAAGTGTGTACATGCGTATGTATTTTTCTTTCCACTGTATTCTCATAGAGTCACTAGAAGCCTGCATTTGGAAATTCAGTGAATAAACTGAGAAATGAGACTTTTGATATTTAATGAGTTTGTTAAGTATAGATTAGCATTTCTAGCAACATAAGCTATACAGCATGGTGAGGGATAATAAAACCAAGCAATCAACAGTCTCTGAAACATTTCATCTCTGTCACTCAGGAGGGTGACACAATAACAGATGATAAACCAACTCCGGAACATTTCAGTTTAAGGAAGTCAATTTTAAATCCTGAAATGTACAACCTTTTTGAGCCTGAAGAAAGTTAAACTTTGCTTTGGTTTCAAAAGATTTAGCTTTGATACCAGCAAAAGATAATACAGTAAATAAAAGGAAAAATTGCTATTTTTCTTTGGAAGGCACGAGGGACAGGCTAAGGAGGGAACAATACTGTATAAGTCACACGCAAGAAAGGAAAGTCATTGTAAATAGACTGGCTCTTCTCACTGCACCTATCTTATCCCTACTTTATCTTCCAAAACATATGAACCAATTACCCAAGCATATATATGTGGGGGAGGGTGAGGGGGGATGATAAAGCTAGGATAGGGTTTGAAATGAAGCTGTAATATTTAATCAATATTAAAACTGAGTTGGGATCCAATCAATAGCCAATAAATTCATTTTGGTGGCAAACTATTTAAGTTACATGCCATTAAAGGATTTCTCTCCTCTAACAAATTGATGTCTCACTGCTATATAGAGTTTCTCCAGTGTTTTATTTAAAATTTCAACAAACCCTTTAAAGAATGAAACAATAATTTATTGTACTGTTCTGACAGGCAAAAGTGTTATAGACTTAACTATCATATATAATAGATTTATTTATAAGTTTAAAAGAGTTTTCCTTTTTAATCTGGAGAATCAATCACTATTGTTTTCCATTTTGCCTAATATTGCATCAATGTTGCTGGCGAGGTGATTTAACTTCAACTGAAGTGAATTAATATCCCTCAGACTCTTGTAAGAACAGCCTTCTCAGCACTAGCTCCAGAGATCCTTACTTCTTAATCTGCTTTATCTGCGTAAATAATGCCATTGACACACAGCACGTCTTGCATGGGTAGAGCAGATCCACAGGAATTGAGATTGCTTTCCCAATCAAGAAATTAAAAGACAATTGCTATTCTCCAAAATGCACTGATATGATTGGCTTCAAATCTACAGCAAAAAATTAAATTTCATGCAACCGTTGATCAGTAACATTTGCATAATTGTTGCTCAAACCTCTGGAGCTTCACCAAATATTGTATTCAGTAGAGGCACTTCACTCCGTACTGCTGCATTTTTTGTTATCATCATTTAAAATTGACAACAGCGTGTTTCATGACAAAAGCAGATCATGATATCACAGAATATTAACACTGCAATAAAATATCTGCATTCTGACAAAAGGAAGCACAAATTTTTAGATGTTGCCACAATAATCTGAGCCAGATTATTTTTTCTTAAACTACAGTTCTAGACAGGCTGTTCTTTTAAAATGTACATTGGTTTCTTACTCTTCCTCTTCCCATTTCCTAAAAATAACCACTCTTGCATGTTGGGTGTGTGTCTGGGGGGACATCATTATGAGACATAACAGAATCCGAGAGAGAAGAATGTTTGCCACATATGAAAGGCAGCACCAACAATTATTCAATGAATTTAGAAATCAACTCCAGCAGTGAAGTATATGAGGCTCCTGCTGATATTGGTCATCTGAGAAATAATGATTTATTGCTGTTCAGTGCACGCTTACTTATGTGGATACAATTTTCCACTAAGAAATCAAAACAAAATAAGAAGCTCCAACATTTGCATGGTTCCTTCACAGAGACTGAGAAATAAATTGAACGCTATTAAGTGAGTTTAATGCAGCTGACTTAGTCCATGTCCATGAAGCGTAAAACATGCAAAAAAAGCACTATAGTCAACTTTTTTTTTTTGAAAACGGTTTAGAAAATATGCATTCTTTTGCACAAAATTAGAAGGAGATTCCACAGCATACTTTTTTTTTTTTTTAAGAACATTCCAAATTTTTTGAAGATGCTAAACATTTGCTACTACTTATTTTCCATTCACAAATTCATTCTTTTGAATGCAGCTCATTTTGAGTTTCAGCAAGGCAATCTTACTCTGCATGTGAAATGTCAGATTAACTTGGATGAATTATCAGAGAAAAGAAGTTTAACTTTCAAATCTGTCCTTTTGATTTGTGCCTTCAACTATATGCATATGTAACGGCTGGATCTGAAAGTGGATATCAGCACGTGCACAAATTGCAGCCAGGTATCGCAGTAACACAGAACATGAGAATACGCTGAATACTCATCATAAACAGGATTGGGAGACTGGATTACTCAAAAGAGAAGTGCAGTGCTCAAAAACAGTATTTTATCATTTTCTTCTGCTGAGTACCAAAAGACCTACCCAGTCATAAACATCACTACACCGTGCATGTACTGTTCTAATTTATTAGACATGTCAAGATTCGTTATAACCAACATAATTAAACCCAAAGAAACAAAACAAAGCTAAAAAAATACCCCACACTGTAATAGTAACAGGAGAAAGCTTTTCAAGCTGTTCAGCAAGCTCTACACTAGTAAAAATTAAACACATTCTTATGAGGTAAGGGTGAAGAGTTGCCACTGATTTCCACCATCCAGTTTCTCTGGTGGTTGTACCCCTGAAGGAAGAGACGAGCCATAATGCTTGCTGGCTTTTTTTTTTCCCCGTGCGTGAGCAATCATCCTAATGAGAATGCTTGCATTAAAGCGATTTTTGAAAATGAAACAAAATCTTTCAAACTTTTACCAGCAGATGTGATTGAACATGCCCAAAGCCTGTAGAATTAACAGCTCTAAAAATGTATAGTAATGTCAGATGCAGCTGCCAGTTGTTGTTGACTATTTAAAAAAATGAAAATTTGAACACATCCTGACAAGTATGATGCTCTCTCAGAACTCTAATATTTCTTACACAGATCCAGCTGGGAAATCATAACTGGAAGACATCTGTCCTTATATCTTAAATTCTACAAATCTGTAAAGAACGAGCTTTTTATCAGACTGGTGAGAACTTTTTGTTGGAAATATAACTTCTTAGATAATCAATTATCTATGCAATTAAACAGCTTTTTAAATAAATCCGTCTTTTCAGAAAAGAGAATGACGACAATTCAGCCTCCCACTAATATCCTACAAATATCCTAATCAGCTTCCTACAGTCAGACATGCTCAGTGAAGCAAGAGTCTGATTGGGTCCCTCTGTAATTGTGAGCCTAACTTCAACTAATAGCTCTTGGTAAGTAATAGGCTTACCAGATATCACACGAAAATTATGGCACCAAGTTGAATACCTACTTAGTACTGCTCCTGAATGAATGCCTGTTTAACTTTACTTAGCACTTGATCCTGATTCCATTCAGCCCACAGAAGAAACAGTCCCTGATATTAAGGCAGCAGAATCGAGTCGTTAGGCAGGTAACCCACTCCATTTCTGCAGAATACACAGTTAAGAGCATTTAACACTAGTTAAATAGATGTCTATTCACTCCTCAGATTGAGTTTAAATACTTGAAGTTCAAGAGTCAAATATTACACGGTGAACAATCACTTCTGATCAAGTTGTCAGACAACTGTTGAGATGCTCAAGTCAAGACAAGTGGAGGTGTCCAGCACCTTCCTCTGCAGTCTCCATGAGGAAGAATACAGACAATCTACACAATGCAAGGAAACATTCGGCAGGATGCACAAAGCGGTCCACGAGTGAGACAGTGATCTCCAGATGATTGCCAGTCATTCCTTCCAGCCTCAAATGTTCTGGGGTTCCCTACCACTTAAGCCCAGGACACCAACTGTCATTTTGAAACAAACAAATCCAGCTGGTTCCCACAAATGAGAACCCACTGCTCAGCAAAGCTAGAATAGATCTCTTTCAAATCTAATGCATTTTATTCACGCTGTTTCTATAATTCTCTGAAGTCCACAGCACACAAAATGTATTACACTTCTGAGATAAGAACAACCAAGAATGGACTTCTGCTTACAGTTCTATCACAGATTATATTTACCTACCTTCTCCTCTCCTACAGTTAAAACACAAACATACACAAAGTTAAAAGGCTTTTGATGATCATTCAGTCTTCAAAATTCACCAGAAAGGTAGCTTTCCTTCTACACAATCCCTACAGAATCTTGCAGACGTTTTTACTAAATACAAATCTTGCTAAATATCACAGGCAGATGTTAGGTACTTGTACTTCATTAGTAATTTCACTTTCTCTGGTCAAATAGCAAAATCAACCAACTGCTACTTTGTTCCACTTCCTGAAAACAGATGAAAAAAGTATTGCAGTAGTAAGCACAAAAAAAGAAAGTATGTAAATTTTAACTGGAATGGGTAAGGTGAAAATGATCTGTGCTTATGCAGCCAAACCTAGTAACAGGGGGTATGAAAAGACACTGGGTTAACATGACTATGATTACTGATGGCTACATAAATAGATTTGTGGTGCTATTTTGATGGAGAATTTCAAAGAGATTAAGTTCATGGCTCGCTCCTGAGGGAACTGTGACTAAGATAAGAAGTATGTGCTATGAGACTTCATTTCAGAGAACTACTTAGAAAATAAACAAATAAGCTGCCACAGAAGTTTTGATGACTGGTGTACTGAGACTTGCACCTGGCTTGCCACCTTTGGGGAAGAGTGAAAAAGAGAAAAAGAGAAAAAGAAAGAGAGAGGGAGAGAGAAAGAGGGATATTAGAGGGGAAAGGGAAAGTCCAAGAAATAGTGGATCTCCAGGCAAAAATGAGATATATTGAAAGCAGCTGAATAGAAAATACAAGGTGAGGGCAGTGGAGGGGAGCGCAATGAAAACAAAACGATTCCAGGGAACGACCAAAAAACAGCAAATCATAAATAATGCGTTTAAAGCATCATCAAGTCCTTCATTGAAGTCCTTGGTATCTAAATGTCATTGTTCTATTTTTAGCTGCCTGGTATTTAACACAAAATATGACCTGTACTAATTGATATTTAACTACTGTATTCAATTTGTAAACACGTTATAAAGGAAAAGATGAGATGAATGCTTTATAGACATTAAGAAGACAGTGTCAGCAAGGACAGTGATGAAAATTGGAAGGGCTTATTTTACATCCTCTGAGATAGCATACTGTACACATCAGTCCCCCACTGTCTGTTTCACTAATTTGCATGAGCAGTATAATTGACAGCTTGTTAACAGCTTATTAGGGACTCTGAAGCCCGGTAATAAACACCACACACAAAACAACGGCATGGACAAAGAACGCAGTCAAATTCTATTTTAACAATCCCAGCTGAAACCCACAGATCAAAAACTATGTCTTGATTGAATTTAAAAAAAAAGTTATTACTGGGTGGGGCTGGAAAAACAGCAGGTGTGGGACTAAGAACCTGAGAGCAGCCACACCAGGTCGGATGAGTGCTCCTGGCAGCTCGGCTTCCCATCTCCAACAGCAGCAAGCACAGTGACTGCCCCGCACAGCCACAGCAACCCGAGCTCCACCACTGCCTAAGCCACGAGCAGCGTTTCATGCTTAATAAATATTTTCTTTATGAGTTTTTCCTAAGTGTATTTTGAACCTCTGTAAAGCTCTGCCACAATTAAATGGCTTAGAACATCTTGTTATTGCAAATCTGTCTGTAGATAATATGCTAATGCTCATTTTCCAGGTAAAATAAAAAAAATGAGTATGTAAACTGCAACTCTTAGATTTTCTGCATTTCTATATATAATGTAGGTACCACATAGCCTTATCATGGCCTGTGATAGAAAACGTCTATTAGTGTGAATTGCAGCATATCACATGAGAGACAATAACAGCATCATGGCACATAGAGAAAGCTATTTGTATTTTCTGGTGAGGGAGTACGGAGCTACTGAATGTTGTCCTTACTTATCTTAGGATGAAAGCCTTATTATAAGCTCATTTCAGTTGAACAAATCTCTCTGGGCTCCCTGCTGAGCAAGGCATTTAAACTTTAAAGCTAAAGGCATTCATTTTCCTTTGCTGACAGTGAAAACCCTCCTGCACAGCTCCGCCAGGCACACGGAGGCTTTCAGCCCGCTCAGCGCAGAATGCATTACGGCATTTAGCTGCTCGTTGTGCTGCTCTGCAGCCAGTGGACATCAAAGCATTCATTTCCATGGGCGACAAGGAGGTCTCTCCAGTGTAACTATCCCTACCTGCTCAGGTTTAAGCGCTCTTCAGATCCGGGACACAGAGTACTGTGACAAAATATTCTGGGCAGTATTTTTCAGCTCATTCTGACTGACTCTTGTTTCTAAGGAGTGCTTTGCGTAGCGGTCCAGGCCATGGAGGGTTTAGAGGCCTTCTCAGGGCCAAGCACATTATAACCATCAATATGGAAAAGATGCAGATTAGAGAGCCACAGATTCTGATTCTTCACTGTTCTGAAAAACCTCTGTGAAACACAAATATTCAAAAGCCCAAGAGCACACGACAGAAAGGACTGTGCACTTTTGTATCCTAATTTATAAGCAAGACCTTACGTGCTTATCTTCTCATGTGTTGGTAACTCATAGATTAGAGACAAAGTTTAATCGCTGCAGTTTGCCCAAGTGTGACACGTCCCCAAAGCAAACATCCAGATGACAAAAACTCCTTGAAATATAAAGAAAGGGAAATAAAAAGAGATTACTTCCATCTCATGCATCGCTTTGATTTTACTTAGCTTAAGTGTTGGTCCTAGTCTTATTCCTACACTCACTGACACTAATATCAGACAAGTTTGCTTCCTTTTACAAAGGCAAGCTTTCCTCATTTAAAAAGCTTTTTTTTGTAGTACCAAAAAAAATAAACTCTTTTAAGATAGTAATGCTGTAAATACGCCAAAAAGTTGTTTGCTGTAATCTATGGCTTAAGTATTCAGTTTATTGTGGCAAATAAGCACCAGATTAAGTTGATGCTAACTGTTATCGGTGCGTGCAAATCAGGAAGATTAGGATTACTCTGTGAATGTAGTGCTCATTGCGTAGACTGCATGCAGGCAGCAATGCGGAGCTCCAAGTGCTGCAGGCCAAGCCAAAATCTCAAGAAATTCAGACTGACATCTGAAGAGCAAAACGGAATCAATAATTACGGAAAGATTGGTTTTCAACATTGTATTTCTTAATGTACCTAAGAAGGTAAAGTTAAAAGAAGAAAACCACTAGCAGCTATCATTATTAGTAAGAGACAACTTTAAGGAGGATTCTGTCCAGGTTACTGCAACAATACATAGCCCTCAAAATTCTTTTGTTAAATAACAAATGCTTTTTCTAACTCTACAAAAATGCACATGTATGCCACTAACTTTATTTGAGATATTTTATATGGAATTATTTCCTTAACATAAACTAGTGGATAAATAGTTTTCTAGATGAACACCAGTACTAACAATTCTATTCATCACTTCAGTAATATTAAGACTTCAACCAGGGAAATAACTGCTGCCCATTCACATTACTGAAATTTGTGGTGAAGACATTATTTTTATGACTTCTGCAAACTCTACGACTCTTAACCTGAATGAGCTTTATGCGACATGTTTTGCTTCATGTATTAACTTTTAAATACTGACATACATGAATCAAACACAAGATTTTAAATAAACATGATATATAAATAAAGACAAAAAAAATCTTAATAATTAAATCTGAAGAAACAATCCATCAAGTAACAAAAAAAACCAAAACACAACAGTGGGTCTCAATTGTGGTCAAAAAGATTCAAAATAAACAGTAAGAAATGTTTTTAACACCAAAGACAGTAAAATGGAGGGACAGAAGACTAGAACTGGTTAGGTCTTCATTATGAGTATCAACTGATGCACACTGGCTACACACTAAGCAATATTTAGAAATCCCCTTCAAACTACAGCTATGGAAATGTTTTTCTAATAGCAAACTAGCACACAGAATTATTTTATGAAAATGAAAAATTCTGTCTGTCCTTAAAGCTGTCTAACATGCATAATGACAATTCTGCTGGAGCACAGACCAAGACAGAGGCAGTTCTGCTGTCTGGGTGGCATTCATTCCATACAGAAGCCTGAAGAATCATGTCCAGTACTTAAGTACCAGGAGATGAACCCAGGAGGGATTAAAAATTATGTTGTGGTTTCCTATAAAAAGGAAATCCTATTGCAGCTCATCAATAACTACTATAGAGTATAACCAACTATTTCACCTTTCTCTTTACAGTGGTTAAATTTGCATAAGGTATATTAACAAAGATGACTTCTCTACTTTTTACAGTTCAGTATGAATTTTAGTCTGATGTGCAGCAATGATATGTCCATAGTATTAACGATATATCATTTATTAGTCTCACTGAAAGAAAAACAAAACCCAGCAGTTTATTATAGTATCTGCTGTCTTTTGCTGCAGTCTGCTTGCTTTTATATTCAGGCTGTGCATGTTAGTATTCTGCAAATATATTTGTAGAGAGTATTGGCTTTAATGATAAAGAATATCAGAGAGAGAGCCAAGCCACAATATGGTAAATGTTAAAATGGCAAGATTTTAAATTTAAATTCCAAGTGTCCAGCAAATTAGCAGGGTGAGCTGAAAAGAGTGTGAATTGCTACAAAGTTGGCCCTATGACAACTTTTATGTGCTGATTACTTAGTATAACCACCAGCTATTTTGATGGTGTTTGGCAATCTTTACTTTACTTACAAATATTTGCATAAAGGCAAAATAAGGCATTTTAAATAGCCTCAAATCGATCTTAAGAATAAAAGCCAGCTGTATTTACTCACTGTATGTCCTTCTAAAAAGGCATTGCTGCTGTACAAAGATTTATGGTGTTCTGTAAGGACTGAAATTATGGTACAAGATCGCATTCACTAACTATTACTATCTTCTACAACTGTAAAGGAACTGCACTATCATATGTATCTATTCAAATGAACTGGCACAGCTACAATAAAAGTCATCCTTTTTCTGTAGCTTGTTCTCTGCAAATCACCCAAATGCTAACAGTTGAAGAGAGCCTTTGATTTCCTTTCATGTTGGCACTGTAAACCCCCACTTGTTCAATACACGCATATCCCTCAACTTCTGTCAAAAGCAAGAACAAATTTCCTAACCAAAACTGAAAAGTCCTTGGCTTTTCAAATGACTATAAATTGCATGGCTAAGTGCATATGGCCACAGGGCTGTCACAGTTACTTTTCTTGACAATTCATCATAGCATACTAATTCTGTAATATCATTACTGTGTCTCTTCTCACTGTACTGATCCAGCCAGTTAATTTAATCAACTAATAATAGATTCAGAAATGGATGCAAAGGACCCTAGCACTTCAAATTATATTACTAGAGATGCACAGCAGTGAAAGCAACGTATTCTGCACTTGCCATTAAGTATAACCTCAGTAAGTTACATTCTGCTAAGTTGGAGACTTTCCTTTAAAAGGTAAAGAAAAAAATATCTGTAGAAGTCAGGTCTTCTTGAAAAATAGCAAAAAAGTTGTTTATTTCATATTAAACATAACTTACGAATGCTTTGCATTAATTTGAAAAAATTGTAGCCAGTTATTAAATTATTGTAATTATTTATGTTTAAAAGTAAAAAAAAATAATAATTATAAAAGCACCACAGGAAAAAAATACATATGAGTAGTGGAAACGAAAGGTGTATGATTAACTGCAAAGTGAGCCATTCAAACACGGACAATTAATTTTATTAAATTTTCGCCTTCTCTGAAAATGTCAATGGTTATTAAAAACATTATTCTCCAACATCCCAGCCCATTTTGCATGTCATGAATAACGGCACTTACATTTTATATAGATTAAAAAAAAAAACAACAAAACAGCTGAAAACTAATCTAACCTGAAATGTAGGCAAAACTGAAATGAAGACCACATCCAAAACAGCAGAACAGTTGGCTTGCATTTAAACACTGATGATCAAAACAGTGCCCTATGAAGTTTCTGAGAACACAACACAAGCGTTGCTTATGTAGGCACACTTGGTAAGCAGGTAAAAAATGTGCTGTACTTGTAAAGGGGCTACCAGCTCTCAACCCCATGTTGATACGTGTGCGTAGGCACGATGCACACCCTCCATCACTGCCGTGTTGCTGACACTGCAACCAGGCAGCAGCAGAGCGGTGTCAGGCACGTGGCAGCTCCTCAGCCCTGGCCAGGCCCTGCATAAGCTGCCCCCAGCCCCACTTGCACCATCAGAGTGCTATAAAGGAGGAGGATGCCCCTCTGCATGTAGGAAATCATGTTCAACAGACCCTACTGGAACGCCCACATAGAATTTTCCACTTAAGATTAAATCTAGATGAATTACCAATGTCATTCCAATTAATCTTTTGTGGGAACTTAAAGTCACTGAATCTCTTCACTTGCTGAGGCATTTTGTGTATTGGGGCCAAAAATGAGGCAAAATTGTGTTTCCCCATTTAAACAGAGTTAATTTTGGTAACACTGGGGTGATAGAGATTGATAGACTTACTCCCTATGATTCAGGAAGGCAAATGTTAACATTTTAGAAGTGATTAGAGGCCTCTAAAATGCAGTGAATCTTCTGTACATGCCAAAGCACTCTCCCTGAAACACAGGTGCCTGAGTTCCAACCTAGATGAAGCCCCAACAAATGCATTATTCTCATCAGCCATCGTGCAGAGATCCCCGTCATGCTCTCTTTAGGATGTCCAGCGTCACTCGTTACTAAGCACGACTCAAATTATGCCTACCTAGTCTAAAAACAAGGCATCTGCTTGAGTACTGTAATCTAACAAAACAAATAATTTTCCTTTCATCAATATACAACAGCTTTGTTCATTACTGAGAAACGTTAGGTGGTGAAGTATTGAGTGCTATGCATTTTACGCTTAAATCAATGTACTGTCTTGCAGTTATGCCACCTAATGTGTTTTTAAGCCATGCGCTACAGAAATCAATGTGGTTCTTATTTGATATTCAGTGTTAAGTTCAGCCTCATAAATTTAGAATTGCACTCTGTTATTTTGATGGTTATGTATTAACTATGTCCTGTAAGTTTTATGATGTTATATTCAGACATGCAGTAAATCATGCCAGTTATACACAAGTGGCACACAGTGGCTTTATTTTTACCGTCCATTTTGGAAGAGAAGAAAGGGATGATTCATTTCACCTATCAGGGAAGAAAAATAGGGTATATCAGATAAATTTCAGAAGGTGTATCAGTAACAAAATTAGGCTCCATAAAATTTAACTGAGTCTTTTCTGAGACAAACTGATTTGCAGCAGATAAATGTGTTTGATATACTTCATTTTGCCAATATTTTACACTGGAACAGGCACACAACAGTTGATCATTCTCTGTAATGCATCTAACAGGTGCTATGCTATTGTCTAGAAATCAAATGCCACGCTGCAATTTTTTTTTTTTTTAATTTTTTTGAAAAATTGGATTGGTATTGGTATACAGAATAAAAAACAAGGAACTTCTAAGATATTGTCATAATGGAAAAACTTTCCCCAGTTTCAGTTTATTTTTTTTAGATCTAGATAAAGTTTCTCTCAACCCCCCTCAACTGTATTTACCTGTGACCAAGATCCTCATCTCACCCTTCTCAGTACGTAGAACTAGCCCGGTTACTTGTTCCCAAAACAGGTACAAAACAGCCTCACGCACCACAGACCTGCCCGCACCACCACGCTATACGTGTACTCCAGTATATGCTGTACTTCATCCTGCAGAGCTAGCCCCATCACTACGGTAATAAAACCAAAACATAAATGAGCCATGAAATGTATTAAATAAGGCAACGCCAAACCACTACATTTGGTTTCGCATGAGTTAGAATAATCCAGGCAAGTAAGCCTTGTTTAAGAGGTCTTACATTTTATACCAACTTGGTTTCAGTTTCAAACTGACTCATTTTCATCAGTTACTTTTATGAAGGAACACAGAATGACTGCACAGGTCTGATGTGGGTGAGTTACAGATCACTAATAAGGCCGCTCTGACGTGGACTTGTTAGAAGAAGGCAATCAAAAATGTATTCTGTTTCTGCCTACGTGGCCTTCGCCTATGCACTGAGATAACAACCAAATTCAACTCTTTGTGCAGTGAACTCTTTCAGTGCAACTTCTGTCAACTAGAACTGCAAACATCCTATGGCAGGAGAAGGCACAAGATTTATTTTTAAGACTCTACTGATTTATTGCAAAGCTAAAATACAGTTTGTGCTAGACACTGCTAAAATAAGCCACACCATTTGAGTCTTCATGATTCTGCTAACAAACAATCCTCATCTGATACCAGGAATTAAAAAGAAACACTCTTAGGGGCAGATGTACCTATTGCAGCAGCCACATCCGTTCACAAGTCTGTAGTTGGGAGGACTACAGGTGCTCTTCTTTTCCCTTCAGGACAACCATTAAAGACCATCAGGTGCACTGCACACACGGAGTAACAACAATTGTCAAGTCCAAATGATCCATCAGAAATATAATCATGATCCATCAGAAATATAATTGTGCTCCAATCAGCTGTACAAAAGTTTGCTGTATTCACAGCGGTTCCTGTATTCTTTTACAGTGTTTTTTCTAAAACACAACAAGATGCTGACAGTGAAATTAGATGCTCTTATACTCCAATTTTTACTTTAATCTCGAGCCTTGATTTTCTCTGCACAAACCTCATAGAGATTTATATTTTGACAGTGAGAAGTGGGAAATATTTACAGTTAAAGAAAAGGAAAAGGAGAGAGTGTTTCAAAGCATGTTACATAATAATTATCTCTCTCTGAATAAGAAATGTTTTTAACTCTTGAATCTGGTGAGCTGAAGGAGTTCACTGGCACGGTAATTTCCAGAAAGGATTCCCCAGCAGCGCAGTTACTTGCAGGCTGAATAAAGCCCACACAACAGCTGCACCAAGACCATGACAACTTTCCTTGGAAGAAAAACTTCATTTTGTGTTAACAGCTAAGGTCAATGTCCAGCTACAAGTTGTTTCATAGAGACACAGAAACAAAAGAGAGGGCGAGGTGGAGAGAAATGTGATATGGGAACATAACTTTATTAAAACATCAACCTACGGGGTCCATTTTTCCTGGGCTCCTTTTGGAAAGAAGTTTCCAGGCAGGTTTCACCAGCACACTGATTTCCCGTGTTTTAACAACCCAAGGGAAGATATAAAAAGACTGCAGACTCCCGAAGAACAAAAGAAAATCTGTGTAGCAGGTTTCCAATTTTGCTATATTGGAAAGTGAATAACAAAACAAAACAAAAATACTCCACAAAGAAACAAACGTTCTTTCCAAACCATACAGCTTGCCAAAAGCTGCAGCCCCTGTCAAACCAAGAAACCAACTCCCTAGGAAAGGGCAGAGCTGGAATCAGCCAGCATGGTGACTTTCAAGGAGCACAGGCCATTCTCTCCCCACAGAAAGGCCACCAGAAATGCCCCCCCCATGCTCACTCGGCACATCTCACCAGCCCAGCAGCTGGCCGCAGGGCTCTCAGCTTTAAGGAACCCTCCAGTGACACAGACCTCACACTCTCAATGGACAGGAGCGCTCAAAAGGGAGTGCAGGAAGATGCTCAGAAAACTTAATTCCAGGTACTTCGAGGGGAGGAAAAAAAAACACAAAAAAACCACCAAACCTCCACAGCCTCCAGATTTCATGCCACACTGCAAGTCCTGCCTTACAGAATGCCTGTACCTACAGTACAGTGCTGTTTCAACACTTCGGCATTAGTATATGAGGTACATTTACATATCTAAGGTCAGTGAACTTGCTTCTGCTATACATACTAATGCATTACATACATCTTTTGAATCCCTGCTTCTCACTAGGAGAGCACTGTGCTTTAAAATCTGCAGCGCATTTCTTCTGAAATGTTCTTCCTGCCTACCAAGGGAAAAGACTTTCCAGCAGCCATTAGCTACAGCCATTTTCACATCTCATTTTAACAAGCTATAAAAGCAGAGCAACATGCCAATTACATGAAATAAATAAAATGAGTGAGTACAAGATGGCTAAGAAAACCTCCTACATTACACATATTTGTTAGGAAGTGTATTAGAGTTTCACTAATGCATTTATAATCCTGCAGAACAGTCTGGCACATCTGCATCTTCAGCACAACAGAATGGCAAAGATGATACAATCCTCAGAGAATTTCTATTTGAAATAATTTTAGATGTGTTTTATGTATACCAAGGAAGCTGCCAGTCAATCTGATCTTCAAACACACTGAACTCCACAGAGGGAACTCTGGTAAACTGCAGACTGTTCACCTAAATGCATTTATTTTAGCAACATGAAAACCAGTTGCTGTATTTGGCTAATAATACGCTGCACATTTGGAGCTCTGTTAAATACCTTAATTGTGTAGCAGAGAATAAGGCAATTAATTTACACAAAAGGACACAGAGGTGAATTTTATGTCTACATCCCAGAACAAAATAAGTAAATTCACTGAACATATGGCTTATTAAATTTAATAGTTCCTTTCCAAGATGATTCTGATTGCCATGTTTTGAAAGATAGGATTTTTTTTTTTTTTTTTTTAAAGAAAAAAATCTTTTGGATATTTGCCGTTAAGCAGATATGCCATCTGTCTCCCCAAATGAAAAGAAACTCAAGACTTTGATTACTATTTTTCTTAGCAAGATTTAGGGTAACGTATCTCTAGTACATTGATTAACTACATCTGACATTACATCTCGGACCTGTTTACTATTGTTTTTCCAGGAACTACCCACACGTGCACAAAAGCACTCCAGGATACACCACGAAGAGCCATAAGGAAGACCCATCACCTCCTGTACTGCTTTTGAGCTCTGCGGGTGACACCATGTAATTCAAATGGCCATCTTGTATTTTCACTTCAGTTTTAAGGAGACAGATGTCTAAGGCGTAGCACTCCAAACTGGACTTGGAATTAGTGCCACAAAATGCTCTCATTAAGGAAGGAAAAGAGGAAGCCACTCACAAATTTCATTGTAAGAATATATATCATAAGTAAGATGCTGGCCTGACATTATAGCAAATTCTTGTAATTTGTGTGCTGGATACTTCAAATTCTCAGAAGTCCACCACATTTTGCTTATCTAGTTATTTTCGAGGGAAATCTGTGGCTTTCAAGCCATCAAAAGCGGTAACTCACCTGTGTCAGAGCCAATGGTAAGGGCACAGATTGTGCACCTACCCTGAAGTTGCTGAGCACCCCTCTGACCCCGTGCAAAGCAGCAAAGCCCAGGATCAGAGATGCCTGCCCTGCTGCCCTGACCAGGCTCAGGGCCAGGGAGGTACCAGGGCAACTGCTGCCGCAGGAAGGCCGGACGGGGTGGTTCAGGCTCAGGAGGTGAACAGCACTGCTCACTACAATCACTTGAAGCACTTTACAAATGAGCTGTGCGAAAATAAATCCAAATGGCATGGCATAAAACCACAAGCAGGGAAAAGATTAAAAAAAAACCAAACAAATCTGGTTTCATCACCCAAGCCCTGTGTACACTACAGAATTGATTTATTGCTACAACACTTTTCTGCTACTCGATTTAATAGCCGCATTCGTCAAAACATTCATCAAAGCCGCACGTGAGGCAGAGCCGGCAGCTCCCACGGCCCCGGCACTGCCCCTGGTGGGCCGGCCCCACTCACCCATGCAGCCCCAACTTCTCCTTGGTGCCATGCACACTGATTTGTTACGTGAAGCTTACAACGAGGCACTCTAACTGGTTTTAAAAGTGCATTTTTGTAGAATCATAGAGTGGTTTGGGTAGGGAGGGACATCCAGGATCATCTAGTTCCAACCCCCTGCCACGGGCAGGGCTGCAGAAAGACAAGGCACAGCACAAGGCCGGGAGAGCACTCAGAGCCTCATGGGATGGGCCAAGAGGCCGCTGCTGTCAGCAGGGATCCTTAATGTGGCTGTAAGGGACAGGAACACGACAGGCTCACTGCACGCTGCCCTGGGTTTGGATCACACACATAAGATGAATGCAGGGTACATGCTGCATGTTATGGTTTCAAGTCAGAGTACGTCTGGGTGACAGATCATAATTCTTAGGTAACAAAATTACTTGGAGATGATTTCTGTTCCAAATATTTGATTTACAGTACTCATTAATTACAGCAGCTGAAATGAACTTACTTAACAGTAGGGTTCTTTCATAGAAATTCTTGGACAAAATTACCAGAATTCACATACCAAACTTTGTTGATATTGTAAAAAAAAAAGTCTGTAAATAAAATTGCCCATCATTTTAATTTCTCAGACTTCAGAATCTCTTCATGAGAAAAATGACGTATTTTGAGATCATCACAACACAGAACTTATTTCATCAGTTTGGTAACCATTTCCTAGACTGATGAGCAGGGTCTCTGTTGTGTACAAAAAAGGGCATGGACTACAAAGCTAGTAAACTGAGCACGGCTGCTAGAACTGTGCATGCTTATTCATGGTTCCATACCTACATCCATTGTATGTTTATAGGATTGCCATAAATTCACAACTCGTGTGCAGGCAACTCAGAATTTTTCTTCATGATTGATAATTTATAATAAAAGAAACTACTCTCCAGTCCACTGTTTCTCAGAATTTCTCCTCAAAAACCACTGGCATTATTTAATTTGAACTTGAAGAATCAATATTTTTTTCTAATCATTGCAAAAATCCTCTGAATATTAAGATTTAATAAACTTCATTAAGACATATTGTACTTAAATAAGCATCATAACAGCTCAGAGTTGTGACATGTACCTTGCTTCCCATAAATAAATAAAAGAATCTACAAAAATTAGATATACTGTAATGAAGACTACGAATTTAATGAGAGAATATCTTATTTTTTAAGGCTTATCTATGAACCTCATATTTAAAGCTGCAACTCAGACTCTCCTCTGCTGCTAGCTTTTGCTGCAGCTGATCTTTAGAACATCTTTAGAACTTTCACTGTATTTACAGTTCAGGGCAATAATTATGAACTAACCAAATGATAAATCAATTCAGAAGTGCATATTAGGCATGAATACTTCATGCGAGTGCTCACATAGAAAATATGAAACAAATTATCACAATATTAGGTGTTTTGGTCCAGCATCTGTCTTTGGATACATTTCTCACTGCTATCAAAGTCAGCTGGGTTTCTTACTAAACAGCAAATTTTTATCATAATTACTGAATCAAGTCTGTTGACTGTAATTACTGTTAGAAACATGCGACTTATGTCCATACCGTCATATGCCAGTTAATTACTTCCATTTTAAAGAATCATAGTTTCATGTATTTTCTTTTTAAAGGAAATTACAAGAAAGTGTAATTTTATTCACCCTGCTTGGCATACAGTTTATACTGCATAGAATGTCCTGAGTGACACCAAAAGCTAATGCTGGTCTTCTGAACAGTCGCTGCGTTACTACTGATGTTTTCAGACAGAGCATTCCAGCATATATGCCAATAAAACATCTTATAAAATAAGGTACATGTGATACATACCAATAGTTGTTCTTCTCACACTCACCCTGACATGGTTCAGAGTTCTCAGAAATGCACACGCCACGGAACTTGTCTCTTGGTTTATGACAAGCTTATGAAAGCAGAGCATGTCTTTAGGACTCTGTCTATACTAATTTCAAAGTCACAGCCTTCTTTCTCTTCTCTCCCCTCATGCACGTTTGTACATCTTTATAATACCTTCCAAATAATTTATCACATAGTAAAGATTTTAAAAAATCATTATCCTTTTGATCTAAAAATCCTTATATTTCATCTTTAATACGTTCTTTTGAGAGGATCTTTCCGGAGAAATTGCCATGTGTGTTCTGCCCCTCTGAGACACAACAGCAGAGCTCAAGTCAGACTCTAGGAGCTCCAAACCACATTGAAATGGTTTGAAAAGTTTTTGTTTGTTAAAAGCCTGTTTCTTTCATGCAAAGGAAAATGAGAATATCACTGCAATACATGGGTCACAGGAAGACTAACATGCAGGAAATACATAAACCCAGTTTTTGAAAGTGTAACAAAATTTATCATAGATAATTTTAAGCATTTCTAACATGCAGTTGTTTCACGAACCAAAATTAAATGAGAAGGGACAAAAGTACGGAAAAGAAACATTAATTTCTCAAGATCATTTTTATATGATGATCATTATTTCTATAAGATGGTAAATTCCTCCATTTGTTAGGGCCACGCAAAGAATTCATCGCAAGTAGGAAGAAAACAGCCAGAACTTTGCACATTCATACTGTAATATTCTGCTTCACAAACAGTGTTCTTTAGCCATCACATGTCAAACAGAACTAGAAAATTATCTGGAAACACACTGAAGTCTTATGCTCAAGGCACCATACTACAATCCAAAAAAATCAGGAAGAGTATATGTTCTTTAAGGCAAACACTAACAAATGGCATACAGTTTTCAACAAGACAGAAAATAATGGAAGAATAAAACGGTGAAAAACACTAGTAGAAAAAAAGAAATATTGAAAAGTTTAATATAAATTGTTGTTGACCTAAATCATAGAAGGTGTAGAGCTATCTGATCTACCTCCTTTGCACTTCACCGTTTACAATTATTTTCTTTGACGATGCTGACTGTGAGGCTTTCAAAATTATGTTCCAATTCTCCCCAGAACTCCAGCCTTCCAGTTCAAGTGCCATAGCGCTGATTGCTCCCTTATGCTTCCTCACAATCTTTAGCCAAACAACTGGACTGAGGATACAATAGAAAAATTGCTCATTAACGTCCGACTGCCGTGGCTATAGGTAAGTCTTTTAACGTTTACCATATGTCTCTCACTTATGCTTTTCTCTTAAAGAAAAAAAAAAAAAAAAAAGCCATACAGCATACTGTGATCATACCAGACTGTCTTCATCTGTAAAATATAATGTACCAATTCACATAACCCAAAAATCTGAAAACACAAAAATTCTGCTTTATATTAATAGAAATTGAAAAGATTAGCTAGTGTATTCTCAGCTAAGAGAGCACATGCTGTGCTCCGTTATGAAGACAACGTCCTTACTTTGGGGGTACGGACACTAAATCCACAAACAGTGAGATCATAGGTGAGAGGACAATGATTCCAAATTGAGTAAGATAGGCAGAGAACAGGATTCATGCATCACCTCCCAAAATTCAGGATTAAACTGAACATGGCTACCAATCTTTAGATATTTCCAGGGAAGTCAAACTACAGGTCAAGATATAAAGCATCTCCAAGAATAAAAACTGGTTAAGTATCATAATAGAAGTGGTCTTGAAGTACGCAGCAATTATCCAGTAAATTAGAGCTGGCAAATTATCTAGATGATCAAGACTCAAGGAGACCTTGAGCAGCTACCCAGGGATATATTGACAGGACTGGGAAGATAAGGTTTATTATTTCATTATTCAATATTGGAAAATGTAGACAACTCCAAAAAGGAAGGAAATGAACTGAATTATTTATGTATGTTGTTAACTTTAGAAGTAACTCTGAATTGCATAAAAATGAGAAAGAGTATAGAACTCCAAATACTTGCTCACAAACACATAACACAGATACAAGTTTTCAATTCCTAGTGATTTTGCTTCATTCACTGACATTAACCACTCAAGACCAACAGCTTGAAAGGTTTGCAATTTTAAAGGAGTTTAATAAAGCAAACGTCAGTGCTTATAGACAGATGAAAACCATCACAACATATTCTATTACTGTAGCATGTCTTTGTAAACTAGCATACTCACATGGACAGTAAAGCACTTTTGGTGGCAGATTACTGCTTCCTTGCCCAGGCTGCTTGTTTTGTCAGTTCTAAACCTAAGCATTTTGATGATTTCTCTTAGCCTCACTTGACTCCTTTTTCCTTTGCACCTACTCTCCCGCTATTTGCTCTCATCTTTTCACATTGCAGAACAAAGATACAATCTTAGCCTTAACTTAATCCTTCCTACCCCAGCCTTCCTTTTATGTAGTGAACAGAGAACTTTCGAATACAATTGATGGAGATGTGGCATTTTACTTTGCAAAAAAAAAAAAAAAAAGACAGAAAATAGTTCTAACAGAGAAACACCACTCTGTTGCACAATTACATCTGTATCTGTCTTCCCCCTATTTATACCGCATGATAGAGCTCGCAGCTATTAACATTTTGTGGGAGAGAAAAAGTGACATAATACTCCTTAAAAATAATTCCCTTATTTTGAAATGAAATGGGAAAAAATGAGTAATAATTAGTCTTACTGCAAGTTTATCAACTAGAAATGTTGTACAGAAAACTGATAAAATCCATTTATTATCTATCATCACTCGAGTTATAAAAAATAAATAAATTCCCCTGGGACTCTTAATTATTCATTATTACAGCTCAGCATCTGAGAAAACAGAAGCTAGATTTTCACTCTTGAGCACTAATTTGATGTTGAGAAAAGTCCCTTAACCATTTGTGTGAAAAAATCCAACTGCTACCTTTCAATATTTCTGAACGACAGTCAGGACTCTAAGCAAACAAATAATGCTCACATATCATGCCTTGCCTACAGGCATGTTAGTGTAATTGAATGATATTATGCTGTCTTACAAGATGGTGTCTCAGTTTCAATAGGGCAAACATGGTAAGCAAGAATCAGTTTCCATAGGCACCTTGAACTTTCCAGCAATACAGTTTCATCAACTGAACACTCTTTCTCTCTGTATCAGCAAAGGAAAGCCTTAGAATGACTTGAACAGTTGGCCAGCTCTGAGATATTCATAACACTCTCAAAAATAAAAAAAAACAACAATCCATAACATCAAAACATCCTTCATATACTCCATGAAAGAACTACAGTTCTTAGAGTCCAGCTTGCGTAAACCTCCACCACTTCTCCACAGATGGATAATCATTTTTGGATTATCTCACAGACCCAGACGTCAGTGGACAGTACATACAAGTCTAAGCCTCTTGCACAATTTTAATATAAGGAAAGAGACTTTGAACTGGATGCCTTCAGGAGCTAGCATACTATCTATCAGAAACTTATCTTCTGGTAACTATACTGCTTTCTGCAATTTCATTCCCCTCATGTCAAATTGCTCTCTTCTGACATCAGTGTTGTTCTGCTGTGTAGTACCAACTGTCTAGAAATTAGCAGAGATTTTCTTGGTAAGAAAGGAGTAACAGAGTTTGTATGGAACTGCAATATAAGTTGTGTTACTTAAATGTATTTATGAAACTGAAATGCAAGTGGACAACCAGGGAATGTGTCCTCTTTTAGGGTTCGGTTCCAACTAATGCTAGATTTCCTAAAAGCAACACCTGAAGAACTGACTCTACACACAGATCTGCTGCCATTAGTGTAAATTATTCTCCATAAGGCCACTTTTTCTTGCCACAGCTTTACACAAAAACTGTTTTTTTAACACAAGATTGTGGAAGATCACAGCAATGGCACCCTCTGGTGACAAACATAACACATTATAATGAGATGAACCATTCAGCTTGGAAAAAACATTTAAAGCTACCTCTTCTTGTAAACCTACAACATGGAAAGCATTCCCATGACAAATTGCAAGAAGTAGGTGAGTATTTTTAAGAACAATTATAACTATCGTACAATAGCAGCCAATTTTACTGAAAAGGTAAATTCTTCAAATTAGTTGAATTTCTCTGTTATCGTTATATCTTCCTTGTATTCTAGTAAGATGTCCTTTAACCAAAGACTAACTTGACCAACCATACATACATCAAAAAACTTTAATTTTTTATCATAACTGGTATTTCATGTACACATATGGTTCAGATTTCAGCATGTTATTGTTAGTGCTACCAGCAGCTTTTGCTATGTTGAAGAACACAGATGAGAGGTCTGTAAACCAAAGACTTAACAAGGAAGTGTATGCGAAGAGGACAAACAGCTGCTCATAACATATCTTTCACTTGATTCAAGAGGCAGAACTTCAGCCTTTCTGAAATGTCATCAATCATCCACACCGTTTTTTAAAGAGAGAACACGAGTGTCACCAATTTCAAATGGTACAGAAGGACTTAAATGTACAAAAGTATTTTCCTTTTCCACATCAAGGAAGTAGGCTGTCATACAACATGTAAAAGCCTAAGTTCTTTTAAGAAAGTTATCTTTAACCCATGTAAGATATAGTGAAATTGAAAATGAAGAAAACAGTTCATTTCTAGATTGCTTATACCATACGTTACAGAAGAAGTCCAATTCTGTCAGGACTTCCAACATAAAGCTGAGTCACAAATACTAGATAAAGATAGTTAAAACTCATTAATTAGATTTCCTTTCCTCTGATTTAAGGAATGGACCTTAAGACACAACTACATTATTTACTTAAGAATTACAGTTGCTTTATTAAAAGAGAGAAATAATATGAAATCTCTCTTGAAACTCACTGATTACGGAGATAGTTTACAACAAGCTCTAATTATTCTAATGTATGCATATATTAAAACTTCAGAACTTAAAGAGTTAAGGTACACTTTCCTATCTGTTTTCTAACTGAATATCATTTATTTCTGAATAGATCGTTACATTTAAGCGTAACAGTAACAATCACATCTAATATATTCTCTTAGACAAGTTGCCAGAGTACTTGAAATGAACACTGCAAAGAGTGTAAACACAAAATATTTCAAATTAAATATTTAGTAACAGCATTAATACTTAAACAGCTCTTATACGTGTGTAGTTAGACATGTACAGCAAACAGGCATTCGCTCTACAGGCACAGAGAATCCATTGGTCAGACTCAAGCAAAGCTGCCTAAACAACAGGTTGACTAGAAAAAGCAGTGTGTACCTTCACCTAATTATGTGCTTATTAGTGAAATATGCAAGCCTTTGTAATTAGGAAGATTATAAACAGTGGGACGTGCTACGTGAACAAAAGTATCAGTATCTAGCTTGATAAATTCAGAGGAAGCTTTCGGTAAAATTTCATAGCTTTTTGAAAGAGAAGACTTAAAACAAATTTGATGCATACATTCCTGTGTTGTGTGCTTCAGTTTACATGGGAATGTAAAATATACATATCTTTATGCTGCACTCTGATAAATTTTGTTTTAACAATGTGTACAACCAAACCTTCCTGTAACAGTTTTATCTCTCATCAGCCACTCACAATGAATTCATTACCAAGCTGGATTAATGTTATCAGATACACATTTCTGTTAAGGAAAAGTATAACAAGGCATTATTCTAATTCAGTTATACTTTTGAACAAAGGCATTGCTGCTTGCTTACTTAAGTGACCTGTATCATCTAAGTTCGCTTTACTAAAACTAATAATTGACAAACTGAATGATGTGCTGTAATGAAATTCTTTAATACAGTTTCATCATTTCTATTTAGTAGATGGAAGGGCTCATGATTAAAATATTAATTGAAAAATCACAAGGTTATGTTGAGATAGCTTTTTTTGAAAAACCTGTCTGTGTTGTAACCTCCAGTGATAATGCAGACAAAGTTGCACGCAAAAGCATTTGTCTCATGCTCAGGAAAGCAGATTACAGCTGGCCTCCACAACTAATTTATTTAACACAACTTATTTAATCCTTTAGGCCAGGTAGGTACCACTGCAGCCACATTTGCACTTTCTAGAATATCACCAACACTGTGATCTGAGTAGTATTCAGTTCTTTGGATGCACCTGTATGTTTAGCATAACTTTCACTGCATCATCCTGTGGTCTACACTAGAGTGGTATTGAGCTATATTAAAATTGTAACAAACGTTTAAGGTTTAAATACTGTCATTTCATGTTCCTGTCTCGCACAAGACTTTAAAGTTTACCAGTGCTACATAGCCATTTTTTGTCCTTAGCTCCACCACTTAGCCTCCTCCTGCACTAACTGCACAAACCACTCACCTGGACAAAATCATAGTTGATGTGTAGTTAGGTCTTTAAAAGTTCTTCCTGCTAGTCAGTTCCTCTATTAGGAAACTACTTCCGATCAGAAGTGCCCTCAGCTTTTGAGAGCACATCAAAATTGGATCCACTTAAGCAACTGAGCTTTGACACTGTGCTTAATGAGTTTTTAAATTTGTCATTTACAAAGTACTTTATGTGCCTTCCTGGAGAAGTGTATCCATGCACAAGCTAAACTATCCATGAGCTCTTTCTTAAGAAACCTAGCTGATGTATGAAGCACACATTTCCATTTTCTGAGTCTATGACATTTCCTTTAAAACCCTTGGACCACCTGGACACTTTTGCAACTGTGAGAAGATCACACAATTGTGGTGGCTATGCCTCTCTTCTCTGCTCTGCCTGTTGCTTCCAAGCTAATGGGGTTGGTCTGGGAGGTAAATGTGCACAACATTCCCAGGGAGTACCAATGGCAGAAATTAACCCTCTCCCATGCAATGTGCAGTAAGCCCACAGCTTCCCTGCTTCACGCACACACAAACTACCCAAAATGAAAGGAGGATATTATCATTTTTCCTAACTCGACCTGAGACTTCGCAGATCTGATCCTACTGAATTCTCACTGTTTCACCAACTATTTTTTTTTTAAAGCAATTCCCCATAGCCCAAAGCAAATATTTTTTAAATGGAAATATTTAGGAAGCCAGATCAACTCCACCTTATTAAACACAAACAGAATACTGTTGTCAGGAAGATTAAAACCTTCTACTTTCAGATCTGTCTTATCACACTCAGAGGTGATCTTGCAGAAGACAAAATCAAAATCTTCTGAAGAGTAGAATCACAGTTTCACCACAAGCTTTTCTGCAAATTATGAAGTGTGAAATAGCACACTGAATAAAAATTAAAATAAGGAAATATTGAGAACACCATGTCAAAATTTAAACAGTGAAAATAAGAAAATAAACTCTTCAGCTGTCATCTGATGGTCTGATGCCCCCGTACATTGCTTTGATGTAGCAGTATCTTTTCTTTCGTAAGTCTAAGTCTGTTGTTCTACAACAAACTGGAAAAAGCCTTGATTACTCTCCTCATAAAAGTAAAGCATCCATAAAATATGAGGTTTGAATTTTGTTTTTGATTTTTAAGATCTACTTTACATACACATTAAAGAAGTTACTATATGAAATCAACACCGAAAAACTCATACTATGAAAAAAAAAGGAAAGCACGATTTCCCTTTTCTCTCCATAAGATATAATCAGAAATTTAACACAAATACAGCTTCTCATTTTTTACCTTTCAATATCCCCTAGTTCATTCTACTTAATACATATTTTAATTATAGATATGTTTTTAATAAATGATGCGTACATGTGGTATTTTCTGGTATTCAAATCAAAGGTTTGAAAGTACTACAATTAAAAACAACATCAACAACAAACATCAAAGGGATGTGCTTGCTGAATCTGACAATCATTTCTCTGAGAAGCGTCCTGCAACACATTCCCATAGCACCTGAATCCTCACACCTGGTGCTGGAGACCAGCTGCCTCCAACAGCTACAGAAGGTCTCCAGGAAAGGGAGACGAAATGAGGAGAGGGAAAGAGTATGGCACTACTGGATTCAACAGCGGGACTCTCCAGGTTCATTCAGATAACGTAGCTCTGTTTTGATCCTCACCACGTATAGCTGGGCTATCAACATAGAACTACTTCTGTAGATTTAGAATTATTTCCTTTATATAGGCTTTATCTATAAAGAACTACCAAAATCACAGTGTTTTATAGTGGATTTCAAACATAAACACAGATTATCACAGGTACCACACAGTAGGACCTTGAAATATTTCCCTTGTTTTGTAGAAGTCTGAGATTGCATTTTTTATTCCTATACGTTCATGATTTACTGCTCAACTCAAAGTCACTACTAGTAAGATAAAAGCATTCCTTGATCATCTTTCTTCAGTCTGACTAAAAATTAATAAAACGGTTTAATTCCTGAAAGAAGGAATTAAACCATTCTTCTCCAAGATATGGTTTAAATTCAAGTCAAATGAAGTCCATGTGGATTCTCTTCGGGTCTATTAGTTCAGTGCTCAAATATTACTGAGATGTGCTCCCAGATTTCATGTTATGTTTCTATTCTCATTTCTTCTACTTGGGATTATGCTTTCTAACTTCTGTTACCAGTTTATTTAGTTTTTCTCTCTCATCTAACCTAATGTCTATTGTGTTCAATTGTCTCTGTAACATTGCACAACTGGTCATTTAATGAGTCAGACTGCAGATCTGTCCCAAGTGCACACTGTACCCAACTTCCCCTTAATTGTGATAGTTATGTTTCCTTGCATTCCTAAATTGAAAGTTACTTGATTTTGCTATGGCTTACATTTTTTAGAAGAACTCAACTTGGGGGAAAAAAAAAAAAAAAAAAGAAGTGGCAGCCCTGGTAGAATACATGCTTCTAAGTCATTAGCTAAACATAATCAAAACCTGAGCTTTACTCTGGAAATAGGAGTATTATAGGTTTAGGGTAGACCATGTGATAAAGGATGACAAATGCTGCTATTGAAAAGTCTTCCATTATGTTTCGGAATAAACAGTTATGGGATTTAATGAACAAAAATAATCATTCAGGAGCCCTCTGGTATAGCCTCCACACACTCTATCTGTGGGTGTCCTGAAATAGTTCTCTCTACAACGCTGACACATGACATCAGAGGAGAGCTATATTTCTAATTGACTGTTTACATTTGGATGTATCACGAAAAAACCAGGGATTTACTTAAATCTCACTGCTCAACAGATCATGTTGCATAATAATTTGGTGACAGATTTGCTTTTAAATATTTACGTTGCTATGTCTAAAGAAGAGATAACCAGATAGAGACAGCACTAAAAGTTGAAAATATGTTAAGAATTTAGAGCCTAATGAGACATAAAAAAAATACAAGCGTTCCTTTTCAAACTGGATCTTCTATTTTGTTAGGAAGAATATTAGTGTACCAAGTAAAAGTGACTTTAAATGAGTTTACATTATTTCAATTTACCTATAAGCATTTTGAACATGTTGATATTTCAAGGTTCACAAAATCCTAAACTATGATGAAATTATATCACACCAAATCTAGAAGTGCAGAAAATGGTCAAAAGCTTTGTGAAAGGATTTGAACCAGTACTACATCAAAAGGTTAGAGCAACTGTCAGAAATTAAGCCTCCTCTGGGCTACTTAGAGATGTACAAAATATGAGAATATATATATAGTATTGCAAGAAAAGTGAAAAGGTTTTTTTTGTTGTTCTTGTCTTTGTTAGTTTTTGTTTTTCTCCCCCAAGTGTAATCATATAAATTGCTCCTTCTGGACTTTACTGTTTCGTAACAATAGTAATGAACCAAGGGGAAAAAAAAACTTCAAGAACACTTTAAATAAATTCAGTGAAGTCTATGCATCATGAGTTCCCCTAATATTTCTACGCATAAATGGATAAAATCTTGTACCAAGAAAGGTATTGTTTTATGCCAGTACCTTGCAAATCTGAAACAATATCAGAAAGCGAATTTCTCTTGAAATACAGATTCTTGTTACTTCCTCTTCAAGATGAATACCTAGCAAGTTATCGATCTGCTTCTGAAGGACACAGTTTTTATTATGTAGGAAACCACTGCTGGGCACAAGTGTGAGAAATTAATGATGGTTTTGTAAGTGCCCACACTGCGGTGCTGAACCAGTGGGGCAACTGTCAATCTATATGATAATACATCCCAAAACTTCATAAAGTCAGTGATGTGAAAAAGCATTGATTTTTGAGCTAACCAGAATTTGTGAGAGAGTGAGACTAAAAAGTTTACTGAAGTCAACACCTCTGTGTATATGGATAGTTGCGTGATCTTTTTTTAAACAACCAAACATAAACACTTATCATAAGAGCCTTGCCAAGTAAAAATGATTTCCTCTAGTTTGCTTCCTGCGTGCTCTTTTATCACCTCCTTTTTTCTTTTACTTGTTTATTTTGCTTATTCTTTTCACTGTTAGGAAAATCATCTGTTCAAAATGGATTCAGTGCACTGTACTCCCAATTACACAATAATTATAATTCACTTTCTATAAGGAGGAAAACAAAATGGAAGCAAACAGACTTCTTCTTTCATCAACGTCTTCAACACTATACAATTAGGCCTCGAGATTAAATTTTCTAGGACAAAAGGTGTGGCAAAGCGCTTCCTTCAGCAATGAAGAAAAGCTGCCAGTCACCTATGTGAAGTGAATTCCAACTGTTCCACTGTGCCACTATTTGAAGTAATGCACAGTGATCTTATCAAAACTATAAGGAAGTAAATGGAAGTTGTCTATTTTTTTTGTGAGCAGTACGATTTAAAAAAAAAATAATTAGTTAACCAGCCAACGATTCTTTCTTAAAAAAAATGGTTTCCTTGTGCTGGCAAAGACATTTTTCCTCTTTGGTTTCGATGAAGAAATATATTCTGCTATGCCTATAGAGAAAAGATGTTACTTGAAGATTCAATTTACATCAGGAAAAAATGCACGCTCTTGCAGAAGAAAAATCAATTGCGCTTTTCTGAACTTTTTTCAATCAATATAGAAAGTGTAATTCAGTTTTACCTTGTTTGCTTTAACAAGGAGTTGATTACGCTTCCAGTACCCATCACACCCCTGCTTTGCTGAAACTGAGACAGCTGCCACTGAATGTGGGGAGGAGCCTCATCTGCTAAGTAACATCACGCAACAAATCAAATTTTGTGATAAGTAATATGTGTAGCTGAGACCTGGTAATGTTAGCTGCTATTGGCTGCCTGAGTAACTGCTCCAAGGTCAACATTAAGGAGGTTCCTCTTTACACCTTTGCAAAACGGCAAATGTCAAGCCCTTTATTTAATATTTTAACTAAGCTGAGTTTGCATCTTCATTACCCTATGGCATGGAGGACAAATGGCAGTAAATCCATTCTTACCATTTTTCGTCTTTAAAAAGATGAGGGCACAGAAGATTTGTCTGATACATTTTTAGCAGGCACATATGAAAATCAACAATCTGTGCTGTATACGTTTGAAAGGACAGCTGGCTTGATGGAGCTTCATTAACGACCGGTTAGGTCTTTTGTCACCAATGATTCGTGCACTGTGTAAATTCTCATTTCTAGGAACTTAATAACCTACTCTTTGCCTCAGTATGATGCATTCGTTTGCTCTCGGCAGTCCCTCGTACTTACCAATAAGCAAAGACAAAAGTTAAAAATACAGAATTCTGAAACTCATGGTGAACTGTTGACAAGTACATAGCACCACTGTTACAGCTACTAGCATACTGTAGATTATTAATATTATTTCAAGCTCTGCACAGAAATCACACAATAAACTATTTTTTAAAACTTCTCATTTCTCATCATTAAGTTAATATACTCTGAATATAAATTTCTGTGAAGGATTATGGCCTGGAAAGTAAATTATAAGATAAACTATATATCATATTATATAATATGCATGTTATCGCTTCCTGATATTGATGTTAAAAAAAAGTATTCAAGCAGCTTTAATCAAACAGAGAAAGAAAAGTGAAAAATTAATCTTTAGAAGAACACTCAAGTGGTTTTTAAGTATGATTAAACTCTTACACATTTGCATCTAGAATATACTGAAAAAAAAGCCCTACCGTTTTCCTCATCTGACTTGTTCTCATTGTCGGAGTCGGTGAGCGTCAGAGCTGAGTTTTCACGACTTGACAGGCCGGAACTTCGCCTGGATTTGATCCCCCTTCCCCACAGCCTGATCGCATGCTCTGGAGACATCCCTCCCTCCGTGTCTGAGTCAGCATCAGAGCCAGTGCTCAAGGAATAGCCTTGATGGAGTATTCCTATGTCCGAGCAGTAGCCGCTTCGATGGGGAGAGGGCTCACAGATTCCCAGTTCTGCGAGGGTGAAGTTTGTTCCTAGAAAGTCAGTTAAAGAACCGTAAATAATTTAAAATCTAGGGGACCTAAGTTTTAAAATAACAGAAAATTTTATTTTTCTTAACTATGCTGTGTGCAAAGATTTGTAACTAATTACACATAGGGATCTATCAACATCACACATATTGAATATAATTGAAACGGATGAAATACACAAAACAGGGATAGATCTTAGGTTACTTATGACTACTCCTTTGGCTCCAAATAATTTATGACTGACATATGTGATTGATGTAAAACTACTGACAAGTGATAACAACGAGACTTGCTCTAGGTTACATATCTAACTTTTGCATTTGTAGAATCAGAGCCTTAGCTTTGAAGCTGAACATCCGATCACTTGGAAAGAAGCTGTTTCTCATACGCATGAACATTCATAAAGACAGGACTCCTTTTATTCCAATTTTAGTATTGCTTTAAGTTTCATAGAAAATAAACACTCATTTGGGAAAACAGTTTACAGAGCAGAGAATCACTTGAAAAAATGCAAACCCATCAGTGATCAAATAGGAAACCCCGTGACCAGTTTTGCACTTTCATATCTGGAGATACTGGTAGGTTAAAATCCGCTGCAGAAATCAAAATACATAGATCTCAAAATCATTGTAATTGTTTTCTATCTTTATTCACCATATTCAATAAGACAGCAAGCAAGGACACTAAAATCAAGAGGTCACTAGGCTTAAAGGCAAAACTTTCAAGATCAGTATCAAAACGTGACATTTTGCAGTTGGTAACGATGCAGTGGACAAAGCCATACACATTTTTAAGGCACATAGAGTCCCCGGGGTTCTCAGAAAGTATAGGCTTGCTAGTTGATTTCTGCTTATGTATTTGTCTCCTACAGGAATGAACAGAACTGTTACGAACTGAATGTGGAATTATTCACGGTCTCTAAGGCTTTCTAGGCTTTTGAAAAGCAAAGCGATTTCGGCTTCATTACAATGGGCTAAAAATGAAGAATTAAGGCAGACTGGGCTCACTGGCAGCATAGCTGCCAACAGCGTAATTCACGGTGAAACTAAATCTCTTGTCTGTGTTTCTATAATGGTAGCTGTATTTTGTCCAAAAGCAGTTTATATCTTCTCCTCTTCCCCTACATGTTTACCAGAATGATGCTTTATATTGGAAATTCATGCACTAAATAAAAAGAAAATGACCCCAAATACAAAACATCCAGAAAAAGGCTGCACATGTAAAGTCCATGTGAACATTAGACACGTATCATGAAACTGAAGCTTTTGAAGATTTCTTGTCTCCACATGGCATAAATGTCCACAAATACACACCAGTTATGAATATATTAGTTTAATTAAGCTATTTTACATACATGCTAAAACAATTCCAATGATATTCTGTAGAATTTAACAGTCATTACAAGCCCAGATTGTTTCACTCTGATTAGCACGCTTTATCAACACGAGAAGTCTAATTACACCATTCGATGCAGTAAGTAATTTTCAGAGGAATTCTTACTTCATTTGTCTGAGGAAAACGGTAAAGGTACTGAAAGTGGAAAGCAAACACAGTAGTCACAGAGCCCATTCATCCATTTGAGTTGTGTCATCTGGGAATCTGGCAGCTTCAAGAAGCATGGAGAAAAAGCCTTGAAACTGACCAGCTTTTAAAAATTGGAGAACTGGAGCAGATCAACTCAGGAACATGAATGGAAACGATCACTAAGCCTCTGGAATAGAGGATCTTCCAGATATTTTTCACATATACAAATACGTATAGATCTTACATATATACACATATTAAGGCATTTTCAGATATATATATTTTGTATCTAAACATATATATAAATGCATCTGTAATATATACTTCCTGATAGCTCATTGCTCTTCATTTTACCTGAAAATCAGAGGAAAAAGCTGCAGAAACGGTTATGTTGTCTAGCCCTTAGCTTCACCTGGATTCTGTCCTCCTACATCTCTCATTTCTCTAATGGGAAACTGTCTCTAATAACACATGATCCACTTTCACTTAGATAATATTCTCCTACCTGCTCAGCCACAATGGCACATTAAGGGACTCACGGCATTAGTAGACCACTACTGTAAACTCAGAGGATAAATACGGCTCTAGATGCACCAATATCATTTATTCAGAATTTCAAAGCAAAGAATCCTACTCTTACTTGGAAATAAAGTACCTCCTCTCACACAAGAAGAAAAGATCTAACTCAATACACGCCCAGTGGCGCTGGCAGAACACTCTGTATGGGATCCTGATGACAGAAAGATCACCAGGAAAAGTGGCTGCCTTCCCCATCCCTACAGCCCCTGTGTGCTGGTGCGTGCTCAGACCCAGCCCGGCCTGGGGTGTAACACATACTGCTAGCAGCCAAGGAAGATGGGTGGTTTCTTAGTGTTATATGCTTTGCCTTTGGGGCTTGCCAGAAACACTCATGGGTTGAGAATTACAGCATTTCACTGGAACTTCACTTGCAAATGTCGACGGTTTACGGGCGTTAGGCCCGATTCCGTGACAAAGGGGACGGGGGACCCAAGGGCCCACGTCCCGGGAAAAGGGGAAAGGGGAAAAGGGTAGGGAGATGGCCCTGAGAGCAAAGAACAGCGGCAACAATCTGAGGAGAAACAAACTAATTTACTAAATAAAATATCGGAATGCAAAACAACACACTATAATACAATATAATTACAATTTAAGCTGATAAATTCAATACAGAGAGAGAGAATGTCCCAAAATCAAGGTAGGCCTTACTCTACTACCGACAATAAGACGGCTGGAGAGCGAGGTGCTGCCAAGATGAGAGACGGCGGAAAAAGGGACGAGGTCTCGTGATCTGCAAGTTTTTATACTGCGAGCTTTTATCTTTTCCCTCCGGCTGGAAATGGTAACAGAGGAGCAAAGTACCGTGGGGACTGTAGTAGTCCTTCTCTTCTGAGAACTAGGTATGTCCACTACATGATGTTATGATGTGGAATACCAATAACCGAAAATCACAAAACCATGACAGCAAAGTAGGACTGAAATGGAGAGTCAGGATACATTCTTGCACATCCAAAACATATGGCTGTTTTCTTTCAGATTTTTGTAGCATCTACTACATTGCTGGTGGCACTAAGTGAAAAGAGATAAATAGCATCCGATCCTTATCAGGGGAAATGAAAGGAATCTTTCCCTTGAAGGAAACACCACACAAAAAAAAGCCTCAATGTTTTTTGCTTTTTCATATGTAATGGAGCTTATTAGTCTCCATCATTAGTCCCCTCATCCCCACCTGCAGAAATCACCAGACCACTTTGGTTAAAGAAAGGCAGTTAACACCATCTGCTCCCTTAAGGTGTATGTAACTTCTCATGCAAAAATAGATCAGGAGCAGACTGGTTTAGAAATGTAATATAATGTTATATACTCGATCATCGTGCCTATAATCTGCATGCTGTGAGTCGTCTCTCAGTAGAGCAGAAAAGCTTTGTTTTTCTTCTCATTTGCATATGCCTAGTGTATCTTTCAATCTCTTCTCCTTTTACAGCAAGTTACTACATAAGTTAATTAGTGTACAAATATTCACTAAAAGTGTGATTAATTCAATGATGTGCAATTCTACTTATCCCTGCTAAGACTAGAAAGCATTACCATAGAAGTAAAGGTTATTCTCACCTAACCTCTAGGCAGAGGTCTCACTTGGTTAATTACAAATTATAGGAATTGCCCTTCTGAAGATTAATCTAATCCAGCTGTGATCACTATACAATGCCTCCGGGGAAGATACCCAAAACCAGTAATGCAGAGATATGGCAAATTCGCCTTCACCACTAGATCAGTGGTTCAAAACTTTGCTAAGTCTAAAATCAAAAGAATAAATATTACTGACATGACATTCTTTGCGACTATAATCAATTTACAAGAAGCTGGGATTTTTTTTTCTTTTATATTCATTTAAGACATTCCATCTTCTGTCAATTTTTCTGCTATGCTAATAGCTATAATGATTTTTGCTGGCATGACTACCACAGTTTAAATCCAATCTGTGGCATACAAAGAGGTCATTCTTTTTAAGAAACTGTGCTGTACACTTCTTAATCTTTCTCAGTTCTACACACATTCATTCATTCGTTATAATGACAGAGAGGACAGATGATTACACTCATTTTTTAATTTGCTTATTCTATATATTTTTAACATTAACCCTTTTACTGTTCTTCCTTATCGGATACACAACCGCTGTCTTTTTAATCCTTCTTTGTTCTTCAACTTTTTGGGGGTTAAAATATCCTTAAATCAGAAGCACTTTTTCTGTGCAACATGCAGGAATTTTAACCACAGAACCACAACTAATGGCCCCTGTGGTAAATGTCATATTTGCATGAACCGTGCCTGAAAAATTCTCCCTGTTAACATTTTTTAACAACTTTTAAAATTCAACAGAAACAGCATGATTTTCTTAAAAGTGAAACCATTTCTGGTGGCCTTAGTCCCCTCCACAGCAAACAGAAATTTGCACAGACATTACAAATATAGTTTCTATTTGAAATACATTTTCTAGCTTCTCTCCTCAATGGCAGCAAAATCCTTTAATTGTCTTTTTTATAATCCTCTTTCTGCCTTGCTTCTTTCTGGCTCGGAGATCCCCAGGCCTAATAGCAGGATACAGACAGTTCTCTTTTCAACGATAACTCCGTTGACAGTTACTAATACTGTAGCTACATCTACAGTTAAAACAAATGTTCAGGTTTATAAAACCAGGCATCTAATGAAATTTTGCTCTGAATCACAATATTATATAATCTCCACTACATTTTCAGTAAAATTTACTCTTCCTTTGGTGACGATGGAGTTACTCTCCTGTCTTTTATCCTTCCTCATTCATTCTTTATGCACCACATAGGGAATACAATATTATTAATTACTTCATACACATTTTCTGCAGGTGTGCTGAGTGTAGCCTCTGAGAACATCTTAAACGCTGCATAATTTATCATCACCTCCTTGTGAGGTGAGCTTTTCTCATTGCCCTCTAATAGCTTTTAAACGACAGAAAGGAAGACTCAGAGCAACCTCTTCCCAGAGCACACACAAATTTTGGCAGAACACACCATATAGAAATTGTCTACAACGCAGCCCAGGTTAAAATGCAATTCTTCGGGTTAATATCTGACATTCCCAGGCTTTCACTCACAGTAAACTTTCCAACTTTTCTAAGCTCTGAGGAACAGTAAAGAAGAGCTTCATTTACCACAAAGACATGGGTTGCTCCTACAGATCTCCCGTTCTGAAGGAGACAGGACAAACGCTGGCAATTGCACAAGGATCCGTGCTTTAGGTCTCAGAGGCATGGAGGGCAGCCACGGGGACAGCACTGTGCAGAGCGGAGCACAGAGAGCAGAAGCTCTTTGGCACCGAGCATCAGCTTCACAGTCAAACTCCATAACACTTCTTGAATCCAGCAGCTACAGCGAAGATGTGCAGACAGATAACAGCAACAGCTTTTCCAACCTGAGAACATCTGATCCAAAGGCTGGAGATGCTTTCATTTCACCAACAAAATGGTCATGTGGAGTTTGGACTGCAGATTAAGCAATGGATTTTCTCTAATATCCTTCTCAGAACTGTTCAGATATTCCTCAGCTGCTCTCCAAGAAAATCAACTCCAAGTAGATAGAGCTCATGAAAAACTTCAGCCTAAGTAGTTCAATCTATTCAAGTTATGAGATCTTATTACGAGAAATGGTACATAAACTCAGCTATACACAACAAATTAACATGCATGTAAGTTCCCCCTTTCTCAAAGCAACATCAGTCTCCTCCATTAATCTGCTTATCTCTAATGAAATGTATCATCTATCATTTAGTAGGCAACGACTGTTCTGTGATCAAAATCAAATTAAAACCCACAGGGCTTCGTGTGCTAAACACACACAATACCTGTATTTGCATAAGTATCTCCCACTGCAGTGATTGCTTCCCAGGCAACCTCCAGCAGAAGGGGAGAAAATCTGCTCTTTTTAGGGCTATTTAGTGTCTAGAGAGACCACAAGTATGACCAGAAATCTGACCCACTCTAATCCGATTTTCTGCATTTTTTGTAAAAGTGACAAGAAAACATGAGAAATGTTCAATATTTAACACCACAACAATATGCCTTCTTACTTTGTGAACAAGACTTGAAATGCTTCTCAGATCTGATAATAGACACTTGAACATTCTGAAATTAGTTGTGCCACATTACTCATGTCAAAATACATCCACAAAAGCATGAAGTTAACGATTGGGCTGTTGTACTACAGAAACTAACTTCCACATCTTAAAAAAGACTGAAAACAACACACAAGAACTATGATTGGAGGACAACTCGCACCAACTTTGTTCTTTTCATCTGTGAAATGAAGACAACAAAAATGCACTATCGAACTATTATTAACAACCGTAAAAATGATTCAACTTGTCTCTGGAATAATAAATAGTGCTTTTGTTAAAAAAAAAAAAATAAAAAATAAACAAACAAAAAAAACCAAAACCTGCACCCATTCAGAGCTGCATACCATGACACACCTCAACAAGAACATAGCTGTAAGCTACTAAAAGTCAGGTTCTGCTATTTTGTCCTGAACACGTAGCAGAGGAAGAACAGAACATGAAGCTTCATGGCAAGTAATGACATTCTCAAAGCTTCCAATAAAAATCTCTAATCTCAGCAGCTCTAGTCCAAACACCATCAAAATAACACTGGTTTTGGAGAGGGCATGTGTTGGGATTTCTTTTGATGGAATTTAATGAACAGAAGTCAGAGAGTGTGCTTTCTGTTCCAAGTCAAAATTACTCAGTCTATGGAATAGTTTTGTTACATTTCCTTCTTTTTGGAGATTGCAAATTTCTAAATAAAATTCAAAACAGAAGCATAAAAATCGCAAAGAATATTGTGCATTTGTGTTCATATAAAGTCATAGGCACTGCATGAGAAGACAGAAATAATTATTTTCAAATGCTGCTTTCAAATTAAACAACAAGTCCATCAGCATCTGCTACCTGTTACACAGGCATAGCATCTTCTGATTAAGGGATATGAACTATGACTCTATGGAAAATGCCAACTTCAAAGAGGACTTTTTTGAAAACAATGTACAGAGAATGAAGTGTAATCCCAATGGAGAGCAGCTAGCATTCAGTATCTGTGTTGGTTATCCATACTTGTGATGCAGTTAGGCTCATACGGCACAAAGACGTACAGAGATTAAACCATGGTACCCACAGAACCCAAAATCTCAGTTTCCACCTCTAAAGATGGCATCAGGCATTTGCATTCCAGCGTAGCTCACAAAGACTTCTGTAAAAGTCTTCTGTAGTAAAAGCAATTGGCGTTATGTCAGAAATTGACAGTGAGTTCTCCTTGGTATTCTGAAAAAAACCCTATTTTTATATAAATACTATTTATGTTATACGTTATATAACTACGCAGATATGAGTACTTTTGGATAAAATCACTGTGCTTCTGGCTTGAAATGTTCATCGATACATGAATGTGAGTTTAATTATTAAGAAGACCTCTAAGAAACTCTGCGGGAAACTACCAGTGGATAAATTAGCGGGTGATAATTTGCTAAATTCGTGCTAAGCCGTACCTTATTTTTATACTGTTAATTCAAGATTTAAAAAGCAGCAAAAAATAAACCACTCTTCCTGGCTAGATAAATAAACTGTGCTCTCAAGAAACGGTAGAAGTCACAGGTAATAAGCTTTCATGCCTTCATAACTGTTTAATTGGGAGCTCTGGAAAAACCTGAATCAGCCGTTATCACAGACAAGACCTTAATTGTTTTCTTTTATACCTTGCTTCACAGGTTAGAAATACAGATACTCTACATTCTATGAAGGTCCCCAGGCACACATAAAGATTTCTTAGTGCTAGCAGCTGTCAGCTGTTTAGTCATAAGGAGCTTCTTCACTGTAAACATCTTGTCACCCAGAAATAATGGCTAAATAAATTGTATCCTGTACAGTAGAATAAAAGAAGCTTAAACTATTATTTGACTCAGAACTTTGGGGTTTACATTCTGAATCAAGTTGCTTCTAACAGGTTTCAGAAATGGCAGAGACACCAGCCTTTAACTCTGCATTTCTCGTCTTACTAGAAGGAAACATCACCACAAATGAATTTGAGCACTGAAAAAGAAATTCATCTACAATGGAAAGAAGAGCTTATTAGAAATCTCAAACCCTTATAAATGCAACAAAATTAAAATTTGAACACTATACTATTGACAAAAAAAACCATGTATTATAAAGAGATATGAAGGAAAACAGATTACGTGCTTTGAGACAGCATACCTACTGTGAAACAAACGTAACTGTGTTTTCTTTTATTCACCACTTGCATTCATTTTATGAAGAGATCTGGAAACGTCTTTATTTATTTGACTGAATTATAAATAGCTTTCAGCTTTTCATTTTTAATCCTTGCAAAATAATTAGTTATTTTCACACCCAGTCAGTTGTGGTATTATAAATGGAACAGTTGGCACCAATTCCGATTATTACTGGTCCTGAACTTTGCTACAGATGAAATACACACCCTTAATATAGCATTTCTTCCATCTACCAATGACTATAATTTATAGACAGAATGTACAGTTGTGAATGCAGAAGCTGAGCGCATCCTGGCCTTTCTGGCACGTACAGGAGTTTCACTGGCAACAGTCAATAGTCTGCCACAGTGCTGGAGGTGACAACACAGCAGATCCACCAGTTCCACTGCTGGAATTTATTGGTCTCACCAGGCTTTCTGCAGAACTATGCAAGGAAGAAATACGACCGCCTTCCATGCACCTCTTTTCCTTTCCTACAGTGGTGTTTTCCACACGCACAAACCGTGCTTCTCATTCTCTTTGCACTATTCGCTGTGATCAAAGTGCAGTTTCACCACTGGGGCTTGCTGTACTCGGGTGGCTGTGCTGGCAGTCGCATGCTGCGCCCAGAAGTCTCCTTTTACCTGGGAAACACAGCTCTACTTGGTTACTGCAACTTGTTTCTCTATTTTTTTCATCTCAATTTCCACCTGTCCTAGTGTTTTTGAATTTTAGTTCCTGGTGGTTTTTTTGTTTGTTTGTTTTTTGTGTTTTTTTTTAATTTTTATTTAGATCACCTTTTCCCTTCTCCGCTAAAGAAAATAGAGGATTTATGTTATGTGCCAATAAACAGCTTACAGCTCATGTTTTTTCCTAACTTCTGTTTGAAACAATGTTTCTGTCTTCACTCAACTCCATTTTAACAGGGCTACTCCCTGCTCTTCTGCTGTCCTATCCCCTCCATCTCAGTCTCAGATTTGAAGGCCTGCTGGCTTGGACTTTACCTTGGTTAATGACAGAACACAGACTGAAAAATGAAAAACAGTAAAAGTTGAGCTCCAGTTATCACTTGAGCACTGAGTTCAGCTGATACGCTGTGTCACCTTCTGAAGAGGCAATGTCAACATAACCCAACTACAAGTATAACTTGGTCGAATCTCTTACATCTGGGAAACAAAAAGCAAGTCTCAGCAGAGGACTCTGTCTCACTGAAATACTGACTCCTCACGATGATAGCTTTAGAATCACCTATACTTCACCACCACACCACTTACCAAAGCTAATAGTAAAGCCAATGAGGGAAACGATCTATTTAACAGTCTTTCAATCACGGCATCTTGAATAGCATGTTCCCTACGTGACACATCTTTACTCCATGGTCTGCTTTACTGAAAGAAGATATTACAGAAAAAAGCTGAAAGAATGCATGCACATTTTTATACCATAAGTCCAGCTCACCCTGAAAGTAATGCCTCCTATTTATTTCCTTGGAAACTACAACAGGTATGGAGAACACAGTAACACAGTTTGATAGAGCAAATTCTCAGCTACAAAAGACTATACTTCACCAGAGTGACCACCATTAGCTATGTATTTTCACCAGCAATGAACAAGAACCTGCATGCCATGCTTGTAAAAATCTGCAGCAGCACAGGTGACCCACTGTCAATACTGCTGATACGCAGCACCCACCACTTCACTGCGCTCATATCCACTGCTGGGTCTACATCAGTGTTCAACAAGAGTTGATGAATGTCAGTGGGTGCCATTTTTACTGCATGGAGGAATTCAATCCCACACCTTTGCTCCATACGCACTTCCATGTCAGACGCCTTTGCATCAGACTGCCCTTCTGCTGCCATCTGTCACATGGCAACAACATGTAAGTGACAGCAAAGCAAAGGCCAAAGCAGCTCAGCAGAACCCTCCTTGATGGGTTTCAGGATGCACAGGAGCATCACGACATCACACGAAGGACTGTGCCCTTCCTCACCAGTTTGGCCAGCAGTCCTGTAGGCATTATCTCCCCGTTACCTCGCTCACAGCAGCGCATGCCAGTAATCACCTTTATCATTTCACATTATTAAGTTTCTGATAAATTCCCTTTTAATAACAACTTATGCTGATCTCTCTCTGCTTTTGGCAGAGTTAACAAACAGATACCAACCTTGCTTCCTCTCTTACACTGGAACAACAGTTTCCTATTTGGAACTGAAAGGTCACCAGAGGGGAGGCATTTGTCACAGGCTGTTGCCTAATTAGCACAAGAGCCCAAATGTCCTGATACAGCACACATCAAACAACAGTAATTGCATCTGAGGTAGATAAAACAAGATGCTGCATTTGTGTTCCTTCTCTATTTTTTTTATTTATTCTTCCAAAGCACTGGGATCGATACGTGTTTGACAAACACATAAAATCACTGTTATTTTAACTGTACACAAAAGACACTGTTACTGCGCTGGTTTTCTGGCTGCCATTCTTACCCTGTTGCTTATTCCAGAAGCTACATAACCAGGTCTATCAATACTCAGCTACTTTACCCAAGAACTAGTTTTAATGAAAGCCATTTTACTGCCGAACCCTTCTGCATTGCTTCCATATTAAATTCCCTGAGCCTAAAACCAAAACCTTAGCGAGGCCTTAACGTCAGCAGAGAACACGCTAAGTATTTACCAAGAGCCAGACCAAAAAGAGAGTTACTGTGCAGGTTGTGTTATCTGACTATTTTTAACACACGCGTCATCTTACTTCGTAAGTGCCTTTCCTTGCTTCATAAGTGCCTTGCAGATCAGGTGAAATGATAAATTCACATCTCACTGATAAAGGTCAAGTATACCCAGGTATCATCTGATGCCTTTTATTTACTTATTTATTTTGATTTCTTACTTTGCAGTCTCAAATTATGGAATTCTTTGAGTTTAGTGGAGATTAGATTGGTTTGTACATTAATCCTACATTAGGAATAATTAGGACCATTTTAAACCTACCAGCCATTTGCAAAGAAGGATTTGGGGCTAGATCGCATTTCCTTTTTAACTCCACAGGTGTTACAGGCAGTTTTTAATCCTCCTTGTGCAAAGAAGTACAGAATAGGCACAGGCAGTGCTGAAGGCTAGCGACGGATGTATCGCTTCTATCCTGCCGACAGGATACTTTCAAGAGAGAGCGCTTACTCATTCTGCTCCCCATTTATTTTTCTGTTATGTGAATAGTGACAAAAATATCATGGTTGCAAAAAAACTGTTGCACATCTCCTGCCTGTGGCCTTTCAGTCACTGACTTATCTGAAATAAATAGTTTTCTTAATTGCTGGTGTGATAGAGGGAATCAGCTTAGCTGGCCAGTTGTTCAGATGGCTTAAGCTACCGTGACAGGCCCTGGATACATCACCAATTTATCCATCACTCTCAGAATGATGAACCTCTGATTCAGCTAAGCATATCAAAACTTGCCAGTACATCTATTTAAATTTCAGATTCGTGGTTCTCAAAGGCATCTTGTTGCTCTGTTTCCCTCTTTGTCATCTCTGTAATTGGAAAACTATCCTTGATTTAAATTCTACAACTTTCCTTTGCCGTAGAAATTAAACACAGCAAAGGTTTTTTTTCTTTGGTTGACCTTTTTTTTTTTTTTTTTTTCCCATTGGAAATTGGACAACCAAAGCACGTGGATTTGTAATCAAGGAGCATTCTACCTTATAGTGTGAAAGCTAAAAGAAAGAATCCTCAACCCAAGTCAATGAATAACCCAAAAGTTTACAGGAGATTTCTCATCTGGAAAGTCAAAAGAGAAGTCTACAGCTAAATAATAAGCGTACAGTACCAAACAGCTGTGTTCCTGTAATTCATTTTAGGGATAACATTAAAAAAAAAAAACAATGGAGGACCTAAAAATCAATGATTTTAATTTGAAGATTATGTTGGAAAAATGTATTTTGAAAAAGTTTTTAAGTGAAGCTATTTTTAAAATAAAATATGGGGTAACATGCATTGACATTATGTACATCCTCAGTAACTACTCACCCAAGACAATCTTAGGTACACATACTGTGCATTGAACATGTAAATCAGAATTTTCCAGTGTGGTTTTGCAGGCTGGAACTCCTCTGTGAGCACTGCAGTCTACATGCTCTCCACCTTGCAGGACTGCCTTGACTACCATCACATCTAAACGCAATTAGGAAAACCTGACTACAGGAGGAAGGTAGTAAGAAACTTGTGACCATGGAGCTGACACAGTGATCGTCAGGCATATGCCCTTCTGTAGCTTATATCAAAATGAGGGAAAAAAAATGTTTTGTTTTTATTCTACTGAACATTGTCTTTTTTTTTATCTTTGACCTATTTAAAAATTATTTCCCTCTTCAGAGTTCCTCTGCAGGCACAGCACACAGCAAATAGGTCATAATGCTGAAAATGTATTTCCATTGCAGGCTAATGTCACCACTATTCTTTTACCACTTCTTTTTTCAGCAAATTCTCCTTTTTTTTTTTTTTTTGGAGTGGGGAAAGAACACTATGGAAGTCTGCTTTTACAAACATCCAAAACCTTCAAAATGAACAGTGAGATTCTACTGGTCACTGTGTACTGCAGCCATAAGAACAGATGTGGCACTGTTGGGTTTTGGTATTAGATATCGTCTAGCTTCTTTTTGGGCAAAGAACTATTTATCTACCTAACACAGAACACAGCCAACTTTTGTAAGTTTCATATATTACATTTATTTCAAAATGCTTGGCATTATTAATCCTTTTTATATTGTTAATATAAAGATTCTGCTTCAAAACCTCAAAACCCGAGAAAGTTTATTTTTTTTCCTCTCTTTTTTTTGCATTGCATGCACTGCACTGATGAACCAGCCTCAGCAAGCATTTAACAGATTAGACACTTGAACATGGTTTCAGGCAATGCTCTCTCATGTTTCTGCGTATTGCCTGATAAACACTTCAAAGTAAACCGCTCATAAATATGAAATGAAAAGCCGAGAAGTCGTTATGCACAGCTTTGAGATACAAATCTCTTTATTCCCCTCTGAAGTGGAGTTTGATTGACATAATGAGTCATAGATCCTGTCCAGGGACACACTGCCTTATCCCCTTTTCCTCGGGAGATGGGAGTCTTTAAAGAAATCCACTTCAGAACTTTCTGATTGACAGCTACAAAAAAAGTTGAATACCACACAAATTTACTGTTTTGTATTAATACCTACTTTAACAGCTATGACATATGTCAAAGATTGATTCCAAATCCACCAGCGAGCCCTAACATCTGAAACTTTCCAAGGAGGCCAAGGCCGAGACGTACCGGTGCACCATTCCCGCATTCCCATCCATCCCACAGCAGCCATTGCGGAGCAGCTCGTGAAGAAGGGAGTGACCTGCAACGCAGCCCTGCACAGCTCGGCCACACCACTGGGCACCTCGTCTTAGGGCAGGGCAGGAGGAGTACAGGGATGCTGCCACCCTGAGAGGCCAGCAAGGCAAAGAGCCTCCTTAGAAAGAGCATTTACCAGGTACAGACCACACACAGCCATCTCCCGCACTTCCCCTGCTGTGCTGTGAAGGTAAGACTTTCAGGTGGGAAGGAACAGTTCGTACCGTCTAGCTTGAAAAACCTACAGAACGCTCATTTAGGCACTGCTGTTAATAAATGATACCCATTTGAAAATGAGAAAAAATGCAGCACGTGTAATTGTCAGCCACTACTATTCCCCAAAAAGCCTCACATTGAGCTACCCAGTGAAACTGCTCATCAGTAGTGCTATAAACAAAATTACAGTGTAATAAATTGCTATGCTACAATGTTACATTCACAACCCCCGTTTGTAGTATTTGTGGAGGTTTTTCAAAGGAATCCAATAAATTTCGGTCTAAATAGAGATGCAACTGCTGGCGCTTTATTTGCTAGCCAAACTGTATGCATTAAATTACACGTTTTTACTGTTTTTTGTCAGTTGCTGCTGTATGCAATAACCATACATAAAGCGCACAAATTCCACCACTCGCAACTTCACTTCCATTTCTTGACGGTAGTGCTATTACTAACCATAGAATCAGAGAGCACGCCCGTTTTGAAGGGACCCACAAGGATCACTGAGTCCAACTGAATCCATGCATCCAAGCTATTTCTGAGTTCAACGCTCTTTGCACTCCATCAGTCTGAGGCCATGTTCAATGCCCTGGGGAGCCTGTTCCATGCCCACCGCCCTCTGGTGAAGTACTTGTTCCTAACACCCAGCCCGACCCGCCCCTGACACAGCTCTGTGCCATTTAATGTTAGACATGTCATAAAATTAATAACATTATACAGACATCATTAAGACTTTAAAAAGTAACCATAAAAATTAACCATAAAAATGTGCTTAATCTGTAGTGTTCAAAATGTACTCTGAATTTGTTTTTATTCTGCCAATAAGAATAAAAGGCTAGAATATGGTGAAACAACAAAATTGAATATTAAAAGAAATGACCTCATACAGGTAAACAATCAAAAATTCAAGCCTAGTTTCATTCTAGAACGTTAATAAGGAGACCTGCATGTTTAAGATGATGAAAAAGCAACAGAACTGTATCACTGCATACCCACGCAGAACACTGCTGTCTCTTCATTCCCATACAAAATCAATGACAGAGATTGTCAAGACATTTTCTTTTCCCTCTGAAACATTTATTGTTATAAACCTTTTAAAATTGTTTATTGTTTGCAAATTTCAAACACGTTTTGATCCTGTTAACCATACTGACAGACATTTCTCTACTGTAAATCACGAACTAACTGAATGAATTAAGAAGTACATATTGTGAGTGCTCTTCTTTCTCAACTGTGTCAGCATTCACATCTCAGAAGTCAGTAGCCTGCGCAGTCTTTTCTAACAACTAGCATGCAATATATGCATACATCAAAACACAAATACACGAATTGCACCAAATACCGAGCAAAATGAGAAAGTACTAAATTGCTATGTAAATTAAAAATCTTTGGCCTAAATCGCATCTGCTGGTAACTATTTTGAATATTTGTGAGAAATCATTAGTATGCATGCAACTATGGAATTATGGGAAAGCTTCTTGGCACATATCAGAAAAAGCTGTAGTGTACATGTATTAATTCTAACACATGTATTATTCCAGTGTACTGTTGATAGATCACCACACTGAAAGGCAAATGAGGCATGTGAAATATTCTGAATTACTTAAAGTCCTCGCAAGTTCTTCTGCAGCACTGACAATTCATGTGCAACATAACTAATATTAGATGTGTGAGTAAAATTAATAATTCAAGGAAAACTAGACACTAAAATAAACCATCCTTTTCAATGAAAACTACGTTAGAAATACAGCTGTTTTTCCTGTAAACTGATGTTACGTTAGGAGATTATTACTCTATTACGGAGCTTCCATTAATTACAAGGTGTGAAATATTTTGATAGAGCTTCAAGCAGCATTAGGTATTCCAACTAGGTCCAGAAAGCACAGCTGTCAGTCATACCCTTGGCTCTGTCAGTCACTTCAGCATGCAGAAACCAAACTGTCTCCAGGATAAGTGCTCCTCAGAGATCTGCAGTTGCTGCTTGACCTACAGCTCAAAAGCAAAAAGCTTCACTCACTACAACTATTAGCCCTTTGACTTCATTCATTCACTAGCCAATATAAATACAATGCTGAAGTGAGTGATTAATTCCATTTCTTCAGAGAGAGTGCTAAGTTCCTGAAGCCTCTAGTATGCCTATCCATGGAGGTTCCAAACATTCATTTAATTAGTTATTAATTTTAGAATTGCAGGAAGAAAAGTAGTTAATAGACAGTATCACAGAATCACAGCACTGCAGGGGATGGAAAGGACCTCAAGAGATCATTGAGTCCAACCCCTCTGCTGAAGCAGGTTCCCTACAATAGGTTGCACAGGTAGGCATCCAGGCAGGTCTTGCATATCTCCATAGAAGGAGACTCCACCACCTCTCTTGGCAACCTGTTCCAGTGCTCCGTCACCCATACCATAAATAAGTTCTTCTGCATGGAACTTCCTGTGTTCAAGTTTTAGGTCATTGCTCTTTGTCCCATTGCTAAGCACCACCAAGAAGAGCCTGGCCTCATTCATTTGCCTCTCACTTCCCTTTAGATATTTATTAACATTAATCAGATCCCCCCTCAGTCTTCTTTTCCCCAGGCTGGACAGACTCAGGTTACTTAGCCTTTTCTCACACAGGAGATGCCCTGGTCCCTTTATCATGTTTCTCGTCCCCTGCTGGGACTCCCTGTCTTTTTTGAACTGGGGAGTCCAGAACTGGACACAGTATGCTAAAATAATGCTTTCATTTTTTAATTTTCATCTTCACTCGAAGTATACACTTCCTCATTGCATTGCAGCTTCACCCAAGAAAGACACTGAAAAAAACACACATCTTTATCTATTGGTACCTCTGTGCTGGAAGCCTGTTCAACATTATCTTTCCATTTTTTGTCTCTGCCTTCCAGACTTGACATTGTATACCCTTGACCAATGAACAGTATATGCCTATATGGGGAAGGCTGTCTTCCTCAACTAAGCCCACAGCTTTGAGAGGGATGCACATGAAGCGGCAAGCCAGATCAGGCAAATCAACCCTAGTGATCAGTGAGGTGACTGATATTGCAGCCAGATCACCCTCACATTCACACAACAGCTTCAACAATTGCTCAGTGTTGTTCCTAATGGAACAAAACTTCCACAGAAGACCAGGAGTTAGACAATTTAAAAGAGGGGAATTACCCCAGAACCCTTATGAACGTATCAGTGTATGCAAGACTTTCCCTAATGCAGGAAACAAACAAATATTTAAAATTACCTAAGAAATCAATGTAAAACAACAACTCAGAAAGCATTCTGACTTAAGAATCTTGGAAGCTCCACGATTAAGCTCACTGCTTAAAAATGGAAATTTACCTTTCTTTCTTCAGTATTTATGATATATCTTAGCATCTTCTGATCCACATAAGGCATGTACGGATGTGCCATGTACAGCACTAGGATGAAAATTTTAAACAATGCAAGTGTCCAGACTAGAAGAGAAAATTCCATTCCAATAACATTGATTTAACTCCTAAGCAGAGAGAGAATATATATGGACAATTTTGATTCCGTCCTGCAAAGTTTTTTAAATGAGGCTTATGTTAATCAAACAAGTTGAATCTTAGCTGGACACAATGGGGAAAACAAACCCACAACATATTTTACAGGCATCTTATAGGAACTTTTCTCCCTGCTTAAACCTCATAAAGTGGAAACAAAAGAAAGGATAGTTTTTTATGTATTACATAGTCAATTCTAATTTTGCACACTGGAGCAGTTATGCCTATAAGAGACAGAACAAATCTACTCATTCGTTTGAATTGCCCTAAGCTTCACCCGTTCTCAAGGAAAAGCAAGCAAACACCACAGCAACCAAAGAAGAATGCACCAAACCTGCAACACGTACAAAGAGGAGTCCTTCACTTTTAAAGCTGCTGGTAACAGAGGGAGTCGTTCTCAAGTGTATGGAGAACAGCTGCAGCTTATTTTAGAGAAAAGGGCAAGAATAGTTCCAAGCCTGGAATTCAAAATGCATATGCTTATAAAGAAATCTTTTCATTTATTGCATTACCTAAATTAGCTAAAAATTAGCTTAAAATTTCTAACAAACAGCCAAACAATCAACAATGATGCATCTCTGAGCTTATTTGAAAGCTAGCATTAAATTGGTAGAATATAGTCCTGAAGTCAGACTAAAAGAGATCAAGTACGTAACTGTAAGCACATCCCTGGTTACCATTTTTAACTAATTACTTTCCTAATTATTTCTGGATAAAAAACACTTAACTGTATGACATGCTCTGCGCAGTTAAGTCTGCACAACGATCTACAATAACTAGAGCTCAAGATAGCTTAAAGGAGCTTCAGTGATGGAAAACATGATCCTTCCAACACAGTATGCATTGCACAATGCCCTCTGAGAGGATTCAGGATTAAAAGGCTATAGTTACTACCATTATCATTATTATTAATGAAAAATACACATGTAAAATTAGGTTTTGAACACAATGTTTTATAGTCCCTATTTGTCTCTGTGGACATACGCAATAATGGCTTTAACAGACCTTTACCACTCACTGACTAATTAATCTTTACACTCAGGACCCAGCACCGAGTTTTATTCAGTAAGGAGCAGAAAATAGCATCTGTGGATTGGGCTTGCAAGGTCCACTGCATGAATAAATTGACAGGCTACAGGAAGAGTCAGCATTAAACAGCTCCTCTCCTCCCCTCAGTACTCCTGTAACAGCCCTCACCAGCCACTGAAGCTTTGCTTTGCAAACTTCCTATACACAATTTATTTTTATTTCCTAAAGCGACTCCTTTCAACCTTACAGAGACTCAGTCTTCCAATACAATGACAATGATAGAAAAAATATTACAGGGACCAGATACCGTTTTAAAATGTAACTGCAGTTCCAACACAACCAAAGTATGCACCCGCAATGTCAGTTTTCCTATGGAGACCACAAATGAACCATACAAATTAACAGACCCCAGCAATTCATTAGAAAAACCTTTAGGCTTTCATTTCAAACTCAAATGTTCTAAATATGGAAAAGCGCAGGGAAAATATTCTGCAAAAAGAAAGGAGAAAGCAAATATACACCTCGTCATTTCTTAGTAGAATAAGCTCAATCTTTACTCCTGCTAAAATAATTTTAAAGGGATTGTAAAAGAACAAGCATATAGAGGTAAATTTCCCTCATCTCATTTGCATGATACAGTTATAGTCCATACAGCTTACCTGCAGTATTATTGTCTTACTTTTAGCTATAAGGCCAGGCAACCAGAACAGCATCTTCAGTTACAAAACATGAGGTGTTAAGTGTTTACTAGTCAGGCTTCACTGCTGGAGATTTTGACAAGATGAAATTATTAAGGATTTTAATTGTTTTTTCTAATACGGCTAAAGGGGATATTCCAGCAATGCTGTGAAACTCAGGAACATATGTTTTACTCCATTAAGCTAACTTTAGAAAAGCCAACAAATTCTTTTATAAATAAAATTATATTAGGAAACAGGCCTACAATAAGCAGTACAATGACATGACACCAAGCTGAGCGGTGCAGCCAAAACATTGGAGGGAAGGGAAGCCATCCAGAGGGACCTGGACAGGCTAGAGAAGCGGGCCCATGTGAACCTAATGAGGTTCAACCAGGCCAAATGCAAGGTGCTGCACCTAGGCTGGGGCACTCCCAGATATTTAGACAGACTGGGGGAAGAAGTCCTTGAGAGCAGCCCTGCAGAGAGGGACTTGGGGGTCCTGGTGGACAAGAAGCTGGACATGAGCCAGCAGTGTCCGCTGGCAGCCCAGAAGGCCAACTTTGTTCTGGGCTGCATTAAAAGAGGAGTGGTCAGCAGGGAGAGGGAGGGGATTGTCCCCTTCTACTCGGCTCTTGTGAGGCCCCATCTGGAGTACCGTGTCCAGGCCTGGGGCCCCCAGCACAAGAAAGACGCAGAGCTCTTGGAATGAGTTCAGAGGAGGGCACCAAGGTGATCAGAGGGCTGGAGCACCTCTCCCGTGAAGAAAGGTTGAGAGAACCAGGCTTGTTTAGCTTGGAGAAGAGAAGGCTCTGGGGAGACCTCATTGTGGCCTTCCAGTACTTGAAGGGAGCGTATAAACAGGAGGGGGAACGATTGTTCACAAGGGTGGACAGCGATAGGACAAGGGGGAATGGTTTTAAACTGAGACAGGGGAGATGTAGGTTAGATGTCAGGAGGAAGTTTTTCACACAGAGGGTGGTGACGCACTGGCACAGGTTGCCCAGGGAGGTTGTGGATGCCCCATCCCTGGAGGCATTCAAGGCCAGGCTGGATGTGGCTCTGGGCAGCCTGGTCTAGTGGCTGGCGACCCCGCACTGAGCAGGGGGGTTGTCACTTGATGATCTTCGAGGTCCTTTTCAACCCAGGCCATTTTATGATTCTATGACAGTACAGCACTCATTTTTAGAGTCAAAAAATGACTCCTTGGACTGCTGTTTTATCAACGAAGATAATTTCATAATGGAATATTTCTTACAAGAAAATACTTACTTTCCTCATTCCTACAGTGAGAGATTTGTCAGATTAGATTTTATTCCTTTGTAGTTGCTGGTCACTTGCTATATGAGTGCACCTTCCACAGCAAAGAGCTATTAATGGAGGTCCAGCAGCAGGGCTAAAGTCCGCGCTAGTTAATGGCTGGACAGACCCAAGTCAAAACACGTCCCCTCCTACATCTCCGTCTATTTTCCTTACTCCCCTTCTCTTTCCTCACTCACTGAAGCACATTTTCCGTCTCCCTTCATAAATTCCACAAAACCGTCCTTTACCAATGAGCCATATTCTGCTCTCAAGCCACCTCTAACTGATTTCTCAGCCAGGAAAAGGGAAAGGAAAGTGAATAAATCAGACAAATCCCTCTTCTCTGCGACTGCTTGATCAGTGACTGCTATTTTTATCTGCCCAAGCGTTTTCCCATTATAAAAACAGAAGGCTAGCAATGCTCTATGCATTAGGATATATGAAAGACTTCAAAAATTTAATCAGAGTTTATGGGGACTCAACCTTGTGAATTACACTCATACAAAAATATCCAAAGTCATTTCTATTTGATCCGAATCCCATTTATGTATGGCAGTATCTGCTATGCTAAGAGATACTGACAGTAAACAGTTCAGCAGAATTTTCAAGCACATGAAGCTGGCAGCTGGCTCTCTTCCCATGTACCTGCAATACTCTGAAGCTGGGGAGGAAAGTTACAAAACACCGCATAAACCTTTCCTCTCTTTTTTTTTTTTAGAATTAGAATAAA